>NW_027365661.1:0-100211 GCF_046119375.1 Phyllobates terribilis | reverse complement strand
AAAAAATTTCAGACTTGCACCTTGCAATGCGGAGAAATTACTGTTTGTGCATTTACAATATTCATTGATTTTTGCCATTGAAAAACATCATGTTATTCATATACCAGAAATGTTTGAAGCTACTGACTGAATGAAAGGAGCTGGCATCTCACTCTCTTTGAATCTTCTTTATCATGCTAAGAGGAGCAGGAAAAAGCAAAAAATTTCAGAATTGCACCTTGCAATGCGGAGAAATTACTGTTTGTGCATTTACAATATTCATTGATTTTTGCCATTGAAAAACGTCCAGAAATGATTGAAGCTACTGACTGAATGAAAGGAGCTGGCATCTCACTCTCTTTGAATCTTGTTTATCATGCTAAGAGGAGCAGGAAAAAGCAAAAAATTTCAGAATTGCACCTTGCAATGCGGAGAAATTACTGTTTGTGCATTTACAATATTCATTGATTTTTGCCATTGAAAAACATCCAGAAATGATTGAAGCTACTGACTGAATGAAAGGAGCTGGCATCTCACTCTCTTTGAATCTTCTTTATCATGCTAAGAGGAGCAGGGAAAAAGCAAAAAATTTCAGAATTGCACCTTGCAATGCGGAGAAATTACTGTTTGTGCATTTACAATATTCATTGATTTTTGCCATTGAAAAACATCATGTTATTCATATACCAGAAATGTTTGAAGCTACTGACTGAATGAAAGGAGCTGGCATCTCACTCTCTTTGAATCTTCTTTATCATGCTAAGAGGAGCAGGAAAAAGCAAAAAATTTCATAATTGCACCTTGCAATGCGGAGAAATTACTGTTTGTGCATTTACAATATTCATTGATTTTTGCCATTGAAAAACGTCCAGAAATGATTGAAGCTACTGACTGAATGAAAGGAGCTGGCATCTCACTCTCTTTGAATCATGTTTATCATGCTAAGAGGAGCAGGAAAAAGCAAAAAATTTCAGAATTGCACCTTGCAATGCGGAGAAATTACTGTTTGTGCATTTACAATATTCATTGATTTTTGCCATTGAAAAACGTCCAGAAATTATTGAAGCTACTGACTGAATGAAAGGAGCTGGCATCTCACTCTCTTTGAATCTTCTTTATCATGCTAAGAGGAGCAGGAAAAAGCAAAAAATTTCAGAATTGCACCTTGCAATGCGGAGAAATTACTGTTTGTGCATTTACAATATTCATTGATTTTTGCCATTGAAAAACATCATGTTATTCATATACCAGAAATGATTGAAGCTACTGACTGAATGAAAGGAGCTGGCATCTCACTCTCTTTGAATCTTCTTTATCATGCTAAGAGGAGCAGGAAAAAGTAAAAAATTTCAGAATTGCACTATGCAATGCGGAGAAATTACTGTTTGTGCATTTATAATATTCAATGATTTTTGCCATTGAAAAACGTCCAGAAATGATTGAAGCTACTGACTGAACGAAAGGAGCTGGCATCTCACTCTCTTTGAATCTTCTTTATCATGCTAAGAGGAGCAGGAAAAAGCAAAAAATTTCAGAATTGCACCTTGCAATGCGGAGAAATTACTGTCTGTGCATTTACAATATTCATTGATTTTTGCCATTGAAAAACATCATGTTATTCATATACCAGAAATGTTTGAAGCTACTGACTGAATGAAAGGAGCTGGCATCTCACTCTCTTTGAATCTTCTTTATCATGCTAAGAGGAGCAGGAAAAAGCAAAAAATTTCAGAATTGCAACTTGCAATGCGGAGAAATTACTGTTTGTGCATTTACAATATTCATTGATTTTTGCCATTGAAAAACGTCCAGAAATGATTGAAGCTACTGACTGAATGAAAGGAGCTGGCATCTCACTCTCTTTGAATCTTCTTTATCATGCTAAGAGGAGCAGGTAAAAGCAAAAAATTTCAGAATTGCACCTTGCAATGCGGAGAAATTACTGTTTGTGCATTTGCAATATTCATTGATTTTTGCCATTGAAAAACGTCCAGAAATGATTGAAGCTACTGACTGAATGAAAGGAGCTGGCATCTCACTCTCTTTGAATCTTCTTTATCATGCTAAGAGGAGCAGGAAAAAGCAAAAAATTTCAGAATTGCACCTTGCAATGCGGAGAAATTACTGTTTGTGCATTTACAATATTCATTGATTTTTGCCATTGAAAAACATCATGTTATTCATATACCAGAAATGATTGAAGCTACTGACTGAATGAAAGGAGCTGGCATCTCACTCTCTTTGAATCTTCTTTATCATGCTAAGAGGAGCAGGAAAAAGCAAAAAATTTCAGAATTGCACCTTGCAATGCGGAGAAATTACTGTTTGTGCATTTACAATATTCATTGATTTTTGCCATTGAAAAACATCATGTTATTCATATACCAGAAATGTTTGAAGCTACTGACTGAATGAAAGGAGCTGGCATCTCACTCTCTTTGAATCTTCTTTATCATGCTAAGAGGAGCAGGAAAAAGCAAAAAATTTCAGAATTGCACCTTGCAATGCGGAGAAATTACTGTTTGTGCATTTACAATATTCAATGATTTTTGCCATTGAAAAAAGTCCAGAAATGATTGAAGCTACTGACTCAATGAAAGGAGCTGGCATCTCACTCTCTTTGAATCTTCTTTATCATGCTAAGAGGAGCAGGAAAAAGCAAAAAATTTCAGAATTGCACCTTGCAATGCGGAGAAATTACTGTTTGTGCATTTACAATATTCATTGATTTTTGCCATTGAAAAACATCATGTTATTCATATACCAGAAATGTTTGAAGCTACTGACTGAATGAAAGGAGCTGGCATCTCACTCTCTTTGAATCTTCTTTATCATGCTAAGAGGAGCAGGAAAAAGCAAAAAATTTCAGAATTGCACCTTGCAATGCGGAGAAATTACTGTTTGTGCATTTACAATATTCATTGATTTTTGCCATTGAAAAACATGTTATTCATATACCAGAAATGTTTGAAGCTACTGACTGAATGAAAGGAGCTGGCATCTCACTCTCTTTGAATCTTCTTTATCATGCTAAGAGGAGCAGGAAAAAGCAAAAAATTTCAGAATTGCACCTTGCAATGCGGAGAAATTACTGTTTGTGCATTTACAATATTCATTGATTTTTGCCATTGAAAAACATCATGTTATTCATATACCAGAAATGTTTGAAGCTACTGACTGAATGAAAGGAGCTGGCATCTCACTCTCTTTGAATCTTCTTTATCATGCTAAGAGGAGCAGGAAAAAGCAAAAAATTTCAGAATTGCACCTTGCAATGCGGAGAAATTACTGTTTGTGCATTTACAATATTCATTGATTTTTGCCATTGAAAAACGTCCAGAAATGATTGAAGCTACTGACTGAATGAAAGGAGCTGGCATCTCACTCTCTTTGAATCTTGTTTATCATGCTAAGAGGAGCAGGAAAAAGCAAAAAATTTCAGAATTGCACCTTGCAATGCGGAGAAATTACTGTTTGTGCATTTAAAATATTCATTGATTTTTGCCATTGAAAAACATCCAGAAATGATTGAAGCTACTGACTGAATGAAAGGAGCTGGCATCTCACTCTCTTTGAATCTTCTTTATCATGCTAAGAGGAGCAGGAAAAAGCAAAAAATTTCAGAATTGCACCTTGCAATGCGGAGAAATTACTGTTTGTGCATTTACAATATTCATTGATTTTTGCCATTGAAAAACATCATGTTATTCATATACCAGAAATGTTTGAAGCTACTGACTGAATGAAAGGAGCTGGCATCTCACTCTCTTTGAATCTTCTTTATCATGCTAAGAGGAGCAGGAAAAAGCAAAAAATTTCATAATTGCACCTTGCAATGCGGAGAAATTACTGTTTGTGCATTTACAATATTCATTGATTTTTGCCATTGAAAAACGTCCAGAAATGATTGAAGCTACTGACTGAATGAAAGGAGCTGGCATCTCACTCTCTTTGAATCATGTTTATCATGCTAAGAGGAGCAGGAAAAAGCAAAAAATTTCAGAATTGCACCTTGCAATGCGGAGAAATTACTGTTTGTGCATTTACAATATTCATTGATTTTTGCCATTGAAAAACGTCCAGAAATTATTGAAGCTACTGACTGAATGAAAGGAGCTGGCATCTCACTCTCTTTGAATCTTCTTTATCATGCTAAGAGGAGCAGGAAAAAGCAAAAAATTTCAGAATTGCACCTTGCAATGCGGAGAAATTACTGTTTGTGCATTTACAATATTCATTGATTTTTGCCATTGAAAAACGTCCAGAAATGATTGAAGCTACTGACTGAATGAAAGGAGCTGGCATCTCACTCTCTTTGAATCTTCTTTATCATGCTAAGAGGAGCAGGAAAAAGCCAAAAATTTCAGAATTGCACCTTGCAATGCGGAGAAATTACTGTTTGTGCATTTACAATATTCATTGATTTTTGCTATTGAAAAACATCATGTTATTCATATACCAGAAATGATTGAAGCTACTGACTGAATGAAAGGAGCTGGCATCTCACTCTCTTTGAATCTTCTTTATCATGCTAAGAGGAGCAGGAAAAAGCAAAAAATTTCAGAATTGCACCTTGCAATGCGGAGAAATTGCAGTTTGTGCATTTACAATATTCATTGATTTTTGCCATTGAAAAACGTCCAGAAATGATTGAAGCTACTGACTGAATGAAAGGAGCTGGCATCTCACTCTCTTTGAATCTTCTTTATCATGCTAAGAGGAGCAGGAAAAAGCAAAAAATTTCAGAATTGCACCTTGCAATGCGGAGAAATTACTGTTTGTGCATTTACAATATTCATTGATTTTTGCCATTGAAAAACATCATGTTATTCATATACCAGAAATGATTGAAGCTACTGACTGAATGAAAGGAGCTGGCATCTCACTCTCTTTGAATCTTCTTTATCATGCTAAGAGGAGCAGGAAAAAGCAAAAAATTTCAGAATTGCACCTTGCAATGCGGAGAAATTGCAGTTTGTGCATTTACAATATTCATTGATTTTTGCCATTGAAAAACGTCCAGAAATGATTGAAGCTACTGACTGAATGAAAGGAGCTGGCATCTCACTCTCTTTGAATCTTCTTTATCATGCTAAGAGGAGCAGGAAAAAGCAAAAAATTTCAGAATTGCACCTTGCAATGCGGAGAAATTACTGTTTGTGCATTTACAATATTCATTGATTTTTGCCATTGAAAAACGTCCAGAAATGATTGAAGCTACTGACTGAATGAAAGGAGCTGGCATCTCACTCTCTTTGAATCTTCTTTATCATGCTAAGAGGAGCAGGAAAAAGCAAAAAATTTCAGAATTGCACCTTGCAATGCGGAGAAATTACTGTTTGTGCATTTACAATATTCATTGATTTTTGCCATTGAAAAATGTCCAGAAATGATTGAAGCTACTGACTGAATGAAAGGAGCTGGCATCTCACTCTCTTTGAATCTTCTTTATCATGCTAAGAGGAGCAGGAAAAAGCAAAAAATTTCAGAATTGCGCCTTGCAATGCGGAGAAATTACTGTTTGTGCATTTACAAAATTCATTGATTTTTGCCATTGAAAAACATCATGTTATTCATATACCAGAAATGATTGAAGCTACTGACTGAAGGAAAGGATCTGGCATCTCACTCTCTTTGAATCTTCTTTGTCATGCTAAGAGGAGCAGGAAAAAGCAAAAAATTTCAGAATTGCACCTTGCAATGCGGAGAAATTACTGTTTGTGCACTTACAATATTCATTGATTTTTGCCATTGAAAAACGTCCAGAAATGATTGAAGCTACTGACTGAATGAAAGGAGCTGGCATCTCACTCTCTTTGAATCTTCTTTATCATGCTAAGAGGAGCAGGAAAAAGCAAAACATTTCAGAATTGCACCTTGCAATGCGGAGAAATTACTGTTTGTGCATTTACAATATTCATTGATTTTTGCGATTGAAAAACATCATGTTATTCATATACCAGAAATGATTGAAGCTACTGACTGAATGAAAGGAGCTGGCATCTCACTCTCTTTGAATCTTCTTTATCATGCTAAGAGGAGCAGGAAAAAGTAAAAAATTTCAGAATTGCACCTTGCAATGCGGAGAAATTACTGTTTGTGCATTTACAATATTCAATGATTTTTGCCATTGAAAAACGTCCAGAAATGATTGAAGCTACTGACTGAATGAAAGGAGCTGGCATCTCACTCTCTTTGAATCTTCTTTATCATGCTAAGAGGAGCAGGAAAAAGCAAAAAATTTCAGAATTGCACCTTGCAATGCGGAGAAATTACTGTTTGTGCATTTACAATATTCATTGATTTTTGCCATTGAAAAACATCATGTTATTCATATACCAGAAATGATTGAAGCTACTGACTGAATGAAAGGAGCTGGCATCTCACTCTCTTTGAATCTTCTTTATCATGCTAAGAGGAGCAGGAAAAAGGAAAAAATTTCAGAATTGCACCTTGCAATGCGGAGAAATTGCAGTTTGTGCATTTACAATATTCATTGATTTTTGCCATTGAAAAACGTCCAGAAATGATTGAAGCTACTGACTGAATGAAAGGAGCTGGCATCTCACTCTCTTTGAATCTTCTTTATCATGCTAAGAGGAGCAGGAAAAAGCAAAAAATTTCAGAATTGCACCTTGCAATGCGGAGAAATTACTGTTTGTGCATTTACAATATTCATTGATTTTTGCCATTGAAAAACGTCCAGAAATGATTGAAGCTACTGACTGAATGAAAGGAGCTGGCATCTCACTCTCTTTGAATCTTCTTTATCATGCTAAGAGGAGCAGGAAAAAGCAAAAAATTTCAGAATTGCACCTTGCAATGCGGAGAAATTACTGTTTGTGCATTTACAATATTCATTGATTTTTGCCATTGAAAAATGTCCAGAAATGATTGAAGCTACTGACTGAATGAAAGGAGCTGGCATCTCACTCTCTTTGAATCTTCTTTATCATGCTAAGAGGAGCAGGAAAAAGCAAAAAATTTCAGAATTGCGCCTTGCAATGCGGAGAAATTACTGTTTGTGCATTTACAAAATTCATTGATTTTTGCCATTGAAAAACATCATGTTATTCATATACCAGAAATGATTGAAGCTACTGACTGAAGGAAAGGATCTGGCATCTCACTCTCTTTGAATCTTCTTTGTCATGCTAAGAGGAGCAGGAAAAAGCAAAAAATTTCAGAATTGCACCTTGCAATGCGGAGAAATTACTGTTTGTGCACTTACAATATTCATTGATTTTTGCCATTGAAAAACGTCCAGAAATGATTGAAGCTACTGACTGAATGAAAGGAGCTGGCATCTCACTCTCTTTGAATCTTCTTTATCATGCTAAGAGGAGCAGGAAAAAGCAAAACATTTCAGAATTGCACCTTGCAATGCGGAGAAATTACTGTTTGTGCATTTACAATATTCATTGATTTTTGCGATTGAAAAACATCATGTTATTCATATACCAGAAATGATTGAAGCTACTGACTGAATGAAAGGAGCTGGCATCTCACTCTCTTTGAATCTTCTTTATCATGCTAAGAGGAGCAGGAAAAAGTAAAAAATTTCAGAATTGCACCTTGCAATGCGGAGAAATTACTGTTTGTGCATTTACAATATTCAATGATTTTTGCCATTGAAAAACGTCCAGAAATGATTGAAGCTACTGACTGAATGAAAGGAGCTGGCATCTCACTCTCTTTGAATCTTCTTTATCATGCTAAGAGGAGCAGGAAAAAGCAAAAAATTTCAGAATTGCACCTTGCAATGCGGAGAAATTACTGTTTGTGCATTTACAATATTCATTGATTTTTGCCATTGAAAAACATCATGTTATTCATATACCAGAAATGATTGAAGCTACTGACTGAATGAAAGGAGCTGGCATCTCACTCTCTTTGAATCTTCTTTATCATGCTAAGAGGAGCAGGAAAAAGGAAAAAATTTCAGAATTGCACCTTGCAATGCGGAGAAATTGCAGTTTGTGCATTTACAATATTCATTGATTTTTGCCATTGAAAAACGTCCAGAAATGATTGAAGCTACTGACTGAATGAAAGGAGCTGGCATCTCACTCTCTTTGAATCTTCTTTATCATGCTAAGAGGAGCAGGAAAAAGCAAAAAATTTCAGAATTGCACCTTGCAATGCGGAGAAATTACTGTTTGTGCATTTACAATATTCATTGATTTTTGCCATTGAAAAACGTCCAGAAATGATTGAAGCTACTGACTGAATGAAAGGAGCTGGCATCTCACTCTCTTTGAATCTTCTTTATCATGCTAAGAGGAGCAGGAAAAAGCAAAAAATTTCAGAATTGCACCTTGCAATGCGGAGAAATTACTGTTTGTGCATTTACAATATTCATTGATTTTTGCCATTGAAAAATGTCCAGAAATGATTGAAGCTACTGACTGAATGAAAGGAGCTGGCATCTCACTCTCTTTGAATCTTCTTTATCATGCTAAGAGGAGCAGGAAAAAGCAAAAAATTTCAGAATTGCGCCTTGCAATGCGGAGAAATTACTGTTTGTGCATTTACAAAATTCATTGATTTTTGCCATTGAAAAACATCATGTTATTCATATACCAGAAATGATTGAAGCTACTGACTGAAGGAAAGGATCTGGCATCTCACTCTCTTTGAATCTTCTTTGTCATGCTAAGAGGAGCAGGAAAAAGCAAAAAATTTCAGAATTGCACCATGCAATGCGGAGAAATTACTGTTTGTGCATTTACAATATTCATTGATTTTTGCCATTGAAAAACGTCCAGAAATGATTGAAGCTACTGACTGAATGAAAGGAGCTGGCATCTCACTCTCTTTGAATCTTCTTTATCATGCTAAGAGGAGCAGGAAAAAGCAAAACATTTCAGAATTGCACCTTGCAATGCGGAGAAATTACTGTTTGTGCATTTACAATATTCATTGATTTTTGCGATTGAAAAACATCATGTTATTCATATACCAGAAATGATTGAAGCTACTGACTGAATGAAAGGAGCTGGCATCTCACTCTCTTTGAATCTTCTTTATCATGCTAAGAGGAGCAGGAAAAAGTAAAAAATTTCAGAATTGCACCTTGCAATGCGGAGAAATTACTGTTTGTGCATTTACAATATTCAATGATTTTTGCCATTTAAAAACGTCCAGAAATGATTGAAGCTACTGACTGAATGAAAGGAGCTGGCATCTCACTCTCTTTGAATCTTCTTTATCATGCTAAGAGGAGCAGGAAAAAGCAAAAAATTTCAGAATTGCACCTTGCAATGCGGAGAAATTACTGTTTGTGCATTTACAATATTCATTGATTTTTGCCATTGAAAAACGTCCAGAAATGATTGAAGCTACTGACTGAATGAAAGGAGCTGGCATCTCACTCTCTTTGAATCTTCTTTATCATGCTAAGAGGAGCAGGAAAAAGCAAAAAATTTCAGAATTGCACCTTGCAATGCGGAGAAATTACTGTTTGTGCATTTACAATATTCATTGATTTTTGCCATTGAAAAACATCATGTTATTCATATACCAGAAATGATTGAAGCTACTGACTGAATGAAAGGAGCTGGCATCTCACTCTCTTTGAATCTTCTTTATCATGCTAAGAGGAGCAGGAAAAAGTAAAAAATTTCAGAATTGCACCTTGCAATGCGGAGAAATTACTGTTTGTGCATTTATAATATTCAATGATTTTTGCCATTGAAAAACGTCCAGAAATGATTGAAGCTACTGACTGAACGAAAGGAGCTGGCATCTCACTCTCTTTGAATCTTCTTTATCATGCTAAGAGTAGCAGGAAAAAGCAAAAAATTTCAGAATTGCACCTTGCAATGCGGAGAAATTACTGTTTGTGCATTTACAATATTCATTGATTTTTGCCATTGAAAAACATCATGTTATTCATATACCAGAAATGTTTGAAGCTACTGACTGAATGAAAGGAGCTGGCATCTCACTCTCTTTGAATCTTCTTTATCATGCTAAGAGGAGCAGGAAAAAGCAAAAAATTTCAGAATTGCACCTTGCAATGCGGAGAAATTACTGTTTGTGCATTTACAATATTCAATGATTTTTGCCATTGAAAAACGTCCAGAAATGATTGAAGCTACTGACTGAATGAAAGGAGCTGGCATCTCACTCTCTTTGAATCTTGTTTATCATGCTAAGAGGAGCAGGAAAAAGCAAAAAATTTCAGAATTGCACCTTGCAATGCGGAGAAATTACTGTTTGTGCATTTACAATATTCATTGATTTTTGCCATTGAAAAACGTCCAGAAATGATTGAAGCTACTGACTGAATGAAAGGAGCTGGCATCTCACTCTCTTTGAATCTTCTTTATCATGCTAAGAGGAGCAGGAAAAAGCAAAAAATTTCAGAATTGCACCTTGCAATGCGGAGAAATTACTGTTTGTGCATTTACAATATTCATTGATTTTTGCTATTGAAAAACATCATGTTATTCATATACCAGAAATGATTGAAGCTACTGACTGAATGAAAGGAGCTGGCATCTCACTCTCTTTGAATCTTCTTTATCATGCTAAGAGGAGCAGGAAAAAGCAAAAAATTTCAGAATTGCACCTTGCAATGCGGAGAAATTATAGTTTGTGCATTTACAATATTCATTGATTTTTGCCATTGAAAAACGTCCAGAAATGATTGAAGCTACTGACTGAATGAAAGGAGCTGGCATCTCACTCTCTTTGAATCTTCTTTATCATGCTAAGAGGAGCAGGAAAAAGCAAAAAATTTCAGAATTGCACCTTGCAATGCGGAGAAATTACTGTTTGTGCATTTACAATATTCATTGATTTTTGCTATTGAAAAACATCATGTTATTCATATACCAGAAATGATTGAAGCTACTGACTGAATGAAAGGAGCTGGCATCTCACTCTCTTTGAATCTTCTTTATCATGCTAAGAGGAGCAGGAAAAAGCAAAAAATTTCAGAATTGCACCTTGCAATGCGGAGAAATTACAGTTTGTGCATTTACAATATTCATTGATTTTTGCCATTGAAAAGCGTCCAGAAATGATTGAAGCTACTGACTGAATGAAAGGAGCTGGCATCTCACTCTCTTTGAATCTTCTTTATCATGCTAAGAGGAGCAGGAAAAAGTAAAAAATTTCAGAATTGCACCTTGCAATGCGGAGAAATTACTGTTTGTGCATTTATAATATTCAATGATTTTTGCCATTGAAAAACGTCCAGAAATGATTGAAGCTACTGACTGAACGAAAGGAGCTGGCATCTCACTCTCTTTGAATCTTCTTTATCATGCTAAGAGTAGCAGGAAAAAGCAAAAAATTTCAGAATTGCACCTTGCAATGCGGAGAAATTACTGTTTGTGCATTTACAATATTCATTGATTTTTGCCATTGAAAAACATCATGTTATTCATATACCAGAAATGTTTGAAGCTACTGACTGAATGAAAGGAGCTGGCATCTCACTCTCTTTGAATCTTCTTTATCATGCTAAGAGGAGCAGGAAAAAGCAAAAAATTTCAGAATTGCACCTTGCAATGCGGAGAAATTACTGTTTGTGCATTTACAATATTCAATGATTTTTGCCATTGAAAAACGTCCAGAAATGATTGAAGCTACTGACTGAATGAAAGGAGCTGGCATCTCACTCTCTTTGAATCTTGTTTATCATGCTAAGAGGAGCAGGAAAAAGCAAAAAATTTCAGAATTGCACCTTGCAATGCGGAGAAATTACTGTTTGTGCATTTACAATATTCATTGATTTTTGCCATTGAAAAACGTCCAGAAATGATTGAAGCTACTGACTGAATGAAAGGAGCTGGCATCTCACTCTCTTTGAATCTTCTTTATCATGCTAAGAGGAGCAGGAAAAAGCAAAAAATTTCAGAATTGCACCTTGCAATGCGGAGAAATTACTGTTTGTGCATTTACAATATTCATTGATTTTTGCTATTGAAAAACATCATGTTATTCATATACCAGAAATGATTGAAGCTACTGACTGAATGAAAGGAGCTGGCATCTCACTCTCTTTGAATCTTCTTTATCATGCTAAGAGTAGCAGGAAAAAGCAAAAAATTTCAGAATTGCACCTTGCAATGCGGAGAAATTACTGTTTGTGCATTTACAATATTCATTGATTTTTGCCATTGAAAAACATCATGTTATTCATATACCAGAAATGTTTGAAGCTACTGACTGAATGAAAGGAGCTGGCATCTCACTCTCTTTGAATCTTCTTTATCATGCTAAGAGGAGCAGGAAAAAGCAAAAAATTTCAGAATTGCACCTTGCAATGCGGAGAAATTACTGTTTGTGCATTTACAATATTCAATGATTTTTGCCATTGAAAAACGTCCAGAAATGATTGAAGCTACTGACTGAATGAAAGGAGCTGGCATCTCACTCTCTTTGAATCTTGTTTATCATGCTAAGAGGAGCAGGAAAAAGCAAAAAATTTCAGAATTGCACCTTGCAATGCGGAGAAATTACTGTTTGTGCATTTACAATATTCATTGATTTTTGCCATTGAAAAACGTCCAGAAATGATTGAAGCTACTGACTGAATGAAAGGAGCTGGCATCTCACTCTCTTTGAATCTTCTTTATCATGCTAAGAGGAGCAGGAAAAAGCAAAAAATTTCAGAATTGCACCTTGCAATGCGGAGAAATTACTGTTTGTGCATTTACAATATTCATTGATTTTTGCTATTGAAAAACATCATGTTATTCATATACCAGAAATGATTGAAGCTACTGACTGAATGAAAGGAGCTGGCATCTCACTCTCTTTGAATCTTCTTTATCATGCTAAGAGGAGCAGGAAAAAGCAAAAAATTTCAGAATTGCACCTTGCAATGCGGAGAAATTATAGTTTGTGCATTTACAATATTCATTGATTTTTGCCATTGAAAAACGTCCAGAAATGATTGAAGCTACTGACTGAATGAAAGGAGCTGGCATCTCACTCTCTTTGAATCTTCTTTATCATGCTAAGAGGAGCAGGAAAAAGCAAAAAATTTCAGAATTGCACCTTGCAATGCGGAGAAATTACTGTTTGTGCATTTACAATATTCATTGATTTTTGCTATTGAAAAACATCATGTTATTCATATACCAGAAATGATTGAAGCTACTGACTGAATGAAAGGAGCTGGCATCTCACTCTCTTTGAATCTTCTTTATCATGCTAAGAGGAGCAGGAAAAAGCAAAAAATTTCAGAATTGCACCTTGCAATGCGGAGAAATTACAGTTTGTGCATTTACAATATTCATTGATTTTTGCCATTGAAAAGCGTCCAGAAATGATTGAAGCTACTGACTGAATGAAAGGAGCTGGCATCTCACTCTCTTTGAATCTTCTTTATCATGCTAAGAGGAGCAGGAAAAAGTAAAAAATTTCAGAATTGCACCTTGCAATGCGGAGAAATTACTGTTTGTGCATTTATAATATTCAATGATTTTTGCCATTGAAAAACGTCCAGAAATGATTGAAGCTACTGACTGAACGAAAGGAGCTGGCATCTCACTCTCTTTGAATCTTCTTTATCATGCTAAGAGTAGCAGGAAAAAGCAAAAAATTTCAGAATTGCACCTTGCAATGCGGAGAAATTACTGTTTGTGCATTTACAATATTCATTGATTTTTGCCATTGAAAAACATCATGTTATTCATATACCAGAAATGTTTGAAGCTACTGACTGAATGAAAGGAGCTGGCATCTCACTCTCTTTGAATCTTCTTTATCATGCTAAGAGGAGCAGGAAAAAGCAAAAAATTTCAGAATTGCACCTTGCAATGCGGAGAAATTACTGTTTGTGCATTTACAATATTCAATGATTTTTGCCATTGAAAAACGTCCAGAAATGATTGAAGCTACTGACTGAATGAAAGGAGCTGGCATCTCACTCTCTTTGAATCTTGTTTATCATGCTAAGAGGAGCAGGAAAAAGCAAAAAATTTCAGAATTGCACCTTGCAATGCGGAGAAATTACTGTTTGTGCATTTACAATATTCATTGATTTTTGCCATTGAAAAACGTCCAGAAATGATTGAAGCTACTGACTGAATGAAAGGAGCTGGCATCTCACTCTCTTTGAATCTTCTTTATCATGCTAAGAGGAGCAGGAAAAAGCAAAAAATTTCAGAATTGCACCTTGCAATGCGGAGAAATTACTGTTTGTGCATTTACAATATTCATTGATTTTTGCTATTGAAAAACATCATGTTATTCATATACCAGAAATGATTGAAGCTACTGACTGAATGAAAGGAGCTGGCATCTCACTCTCTTTGAATCTTCTTTATCATGCTAAGAGGAGCAGGAAAAAGCAAAAAATTTCAGAATTGCACCTTGCAATGCGGAGAAATTATAGTTTGTGCATTTACAATATTCATTGATTTTTGCCATTGAAAAACGTCCAGAAATGATTGAAGCTACTGACTGAATGAAAGGAGCTGGCATCTCACTCTCTTTGAATCTTCTTTATCATGCTAAGAGGAGCAGGAAAAAGCAAAAAATTTCAGAATTGCACCTTGCAATGCGGAGAAATTACTGTTTGTGCATTTACAATATTCATTGATTTTTGCTATTGAAAAACATCATGTTATTCATATACCAGAAATGATTGAAGCTACTGACTGAATGAAAGGAGCTGGCATCTCACTCTCTTTGAATCTTCTTTATCATGCTAAGAGGAGCAGGAAAAAGCAAAAAATTTCAGAATTGCACCTTGCAATGCGGAGAAATTACAGTTTGTGCATTTACAATATTCATTGATTTTTGCCATTGAAAAGCGTCCAGAAATGATTGAAGCTACTGACTGAATGAAAGGAGCTGGCATCTCACTCTCTTTGAATCTTCTTTATCATGCTAAGAGGAGCAGGAAAAAGCAAAAAATTTCAGAATTGCACCTTGCAATGCGGAGAAATTACTGTTTGTGCATTTACAATATTCATTGATTTTTGCCATTGAAAAACGTCCAGAAATGATTGAAGGTACTGACTGAATGAAAGGAGCTGGCATCTCACTCTCTTTGAATCTTCTTTATCATGCTAAGAGGAGCAGGAAAAAGCAAAAAATTTCAGAATTGCACCTTGCAATGCGGAGAAATTACTGTTTGTGCATTTACAATATTCATTGATTTTTGCCATTGAAAAACGTCCAGAAATGATTGAAGCTACTGACTGAATGAAAGGAGCTGGCATCTCACTCTCTTTGAATCTTCTTTATCATGCTAAGAGGAGCAGGAGAAAGCAAAAAATTTCAGAATTGCACCTTGCAATGCGGAGAAATTACTGTTTGTGCATTTACAATATTCATTGATTTTTGCCATTGAAAAATGTCCAGAAATGATTGAAGCTACTGACTGAATGAAAGGAGCTGGCATCTCACTCTCTTTGAATCTTCTTTATCATGCTAAGAGGAGCAGGAAAAAGCAAAAAATTTCAGAATTGCGCCTTGCAATGCGGAGAAATTACTGTTTGTGCATTTACAAAATTCATTGATTTTTGCCATTGAAAAATATCATGTTATTCATATACCAGAAATGATTGATGTTTTTCAATGGCAAAAATCAATGAATATTGTAAATGCACAAACAGTAATTTCTCCGCATTGCAAGGTGCAATTCTGAAATTTTTTGCTTTTTCCTGCTAATCCTAGCATGATAAAGAAGATTCAAAGAGAGTGAGATGCCAGCTCCTTTCATTCAGTCAGTAGCTTCAAACATTTCTGGACGTTTTTCAATGGCAAAAATCAATGAATATTGTAAATGCACAAACAGTAATATCTCCACATTGCAAGGTGCAATTCTGAAATTTTTTGCTTTTTCCTGTTAATCCTAGCATGATAAAGATTTAAAGAGAGTGAGATGCCAGCTCCTTTCATTCAGTCAGTAGCTTCAAACATTTCTGGTATATGAAAAACATGTTTTTCAATGGCAAAAATCAATGAATATTGTAAATGCACAAACAGTAATATCTCCACATTGCAAGGTGCAATTCTGAAATTTTTTGCTTTTTCCTGCTAATCCTAGCATGATAAAGAAGATTCAAAGAGAGTGAGATGCCAGCTCCTTTCATTCAGTCAGTAGCTTCAAACATTTCTGGTATATGAAAAACATGATTTTCAATGGCAAAAATCAATGAATATTGTAAATGCACAAACAGTAATATCTCCACATTGCAAGGTGCAATTCTGAAATTTTTTGCTTTTTCCTGCTAATCCTAGCATGATAAAGAAGATTCAAAGAGAGTGAGATGCCAGCTCCTTTCATTCAGTCAGTAGCTTCAAACATTTCTGGACGTTTTTCAATGGCAAAAATCAATGAATATTGTAAATGCACAAACAGTAATATCTCCACATTGCAAGGTGCAATTCTGAAATTTTTTGCTTTTTCCTGTTAATCCTAGCATGATAAAGAAGATTCAAAGAGAGTGAGATGCCAGCTCCTTTCATTCAGTCAGTAGCTTCAAACATTTCTGGTATATGAAAAACATGTTTTTCAATGGCAAAAATCAATGAATATTGTAAATGCACAAACAGTAATATCTCCACATTGCAAGGTGCAATTCTGAAATTTTTTGTTTTTTCCTGTTAATCCTAGCATGATAAAGAAGATTCAAAGAGAGTGAGATGCCAGCTCCTTTCATTCAGTCAGTAGCTTCAAACATTTCTGGTATATGAAAAACATGTTTTTCAATGGCAAAAATCAATCAATATTGTAAATGCACAAACAGTAATATCTCCACATTGCAAGGTGCAATTCTGAAATTTTTTGCTTTTTCCTGCTAACCCTAGCATGATAAAGAAGATTCAAAGAGAGTGAGATGCCAGCTCCTTTCATTCAGTCAGTAGCTTCAAACATTTCTGGTATATGAAAAACATGTTTTTCAATGGCAAAAATCAATGAATATTGTAAATGCACAAACAGTAATATCTCCACATTGCAAGGTGCAATTCTGAAATTTTTTGCTTTTTCCTGCTAATCCTAGCATGATAAAGAAGATTCAAAGAGAGTGAGATGCCAGCTCCTTTCATTCAGTCAGTAGCTTCAAACATTTCTGGTATATGAAAAACATGTTTTTCAATGGCAAAAATCAATGAATATTGTAAATGCACAAACAGTAATATCTCCACATTGCAAGGTGCAATTCTGAAATTTTTAGCTTTTTCCTGTTAATCCTAGCATGATAAAGAAGATTCAAAGAGAGTGAGATGCCAGCTCCTTTCATTCAGTCAGTAGCTTCAAACATTTCTGGACGTTTTTCAATGGCAAAAATCAATGAATATTGTAAATGCACAAACAGTAATATCTCCACATTGCAAGGTGCAATTCTGAAATTTTTTGCTTTTTCCTGTTAATCCTAGCATGATAAAGAAGATTCAAAGAGAGTGAGATACCAGCTCCTTTCATTCAGTCAGTAGCTTCAAACATTTCTGGTATATGAAAAACATGTTTTTCAATGGCAAAAATCAATGAATATTGTAAATGCACAAACAGTAATATCTCCACATTGCAAGGTGCAATTCTGAAATTTTTTGCTTTTTCCTGCTAATCCTAGCATGATAAAGAAGATTCAAAGAGAGTGAGATGCCAGCTAATTTCATTCAGTCAGTAGCTTCAAACATTTCTGGACGTTTTTCAATGGCAAAAATCAATGAATATTGTAAATGCACAAACAGTAATATCTCCACATTGCAAGGTGCAATTCTGAAATTTTTTGCTTTTTCCTGCTAATCCTAGCATGATAAAGAAGATTCAAAGAGAGTGAGATGCCAGCTCCTTTCATTCAGTCAGTAGCTTCAAACATTTCTTGTATATGAAAAACATGTTTTTCAATGGCAAAAATCAATGAATATTGTAAATGCATAAACAGTAATATCTCCACATTGCAAGGTGCAATTCTGAAATTTTTTGCTTTTTCCTGCTAATCCTAGCATGATAAAGAAGATTCAAAGAGAGTGAGATACCAGCTCCTTTCATTCAGTCAGTAGCTTCAAACATTTCTGGACGTTTTTCAATGGCAAAAATCAATGAATATTGTAAATGCACAAACAGTAATATCTCCACATTGCAAGGTGCAATTCTGAAATTTTTTGCTTTTTCCTGTTAATCCTAGCATGATAAAGAAGATTCAAAGAGAGTGAGATGCCAGCTCCTTTCATTCAAGTCAGTAGCTTCAAACATTTCTGGTATATGAAAAACATGTTTTTCAATGGCAAAAATCAATGAATATTGTAAATGCACAAACAGTAATATCTCCACATTGCAAGGTGCAATTCTGAAATTTTTTGCTTTTTCCTGCTTATCCTAGCATGATAAAGAAGATTCAAAGAGAGTGAGATGCCAGCTCCTTTCATTCAGTCAGTAGCTTCAAACATTTCTGGTATATGAAAAACATGTTTTTCAATGGCAAAAATCAATGAATATTGTAAATGCACAAACAGTAATATCTCCACATTGCAAGGTGCAATTCTGAAATTTTTTTGCTTTTTCCTGCTAATCCTAGCATGATAAAGAAGATTCAAAGAGAGTGAGATGCCAGCTCCTTTCATTCAGTCAGTAGCTTCAAACATTTCTGGACGTTTTTCAATGGCAAAATCAATGAATATTGTAAATGCACAAACAGTAATATCTCCACATTGCAAGGTGCAATTCTGAAATTTTTTGCTTTTTCCTGTTAATCCTAGCATGATAAAGAAGATTCAAAGACAGTGAGATGCCAGCTCCTTTCATTCAGTCAGTAGCTTCAAACATTTCTGGTATATGAAAAACATGTTTTTCAATGGCAAAAATCAATGAATATTGTAAATGCACAAACAGTAATATCTCCACATTGCAAGGTGCAATTCTGAAATTTTTTGCTTTTTCCTGCTAATCCTAGCATGATAAAGAAGATTCAAAGAGAGTGAGATGCCAGCTCCTTTCATTCCGTCAGTAGCTTCAAACATTTCTGGTATATGAAAAACATGTTTTTCAATGGCAAAAATCAATGAATATTGTAAATGCACAAACAGTAATATCTCCACATTGCAAGGTGCAATTCTGAAATTTTTTGCTGTTTCCTGCTTATCCTAGCATGATAAAGAAGATTCAAAGAGAGTGAGATGCCAGCTCCTTTCATTCAGTCAGTAGCTTCAAACATTTCTGGACGTTTTTCAATGGCAAAATCAATGAATATTGTAAATGCACAAACAGTAATATCTCCACATTGCAAGGTGCAATTCTGAAATTTTTTGCTTTTTCCTGTTAATCCTAGCATGATAAAGAAGATTCAAAGACAGTGAGATGCCAGCTCCTTTCATTCAGTCAGTAGCTTCAAACATTTCTGGTATATGAAAAACATGTTTTTCAATGGCAAAAATCAATGAATATTGTAAATGCACAAACAGTAATATCTCCACATTGCAAGGTGCAATTCTGAAATTTTTTGCTTTTTCCTGCTAATCCTAGCATGATAAAGAAGATTCAAAGAGAGTGAGATGCCAGCTCCTTTCATTCCGTCAGTAGCTTCAAACATTTCTGGTATATGAAAAACATGTTTTTCAATGGCAAAAATCAATGAATATTGTAAATGCACAAACAGTAATATCTCCACATTGCAAGGTGCAATTCTGAAATTTTTTGCTTTTTCCTGCTAATCCTAGCATGATAAAGAAGATTCAAAGAGAGTGAGATGCCAGCTCCTTTCATTCAGTCAGTAGCTTCAAACATTTCTGGACGTTTTTCAATGGCAAAATCAATGAATATTGTAAATGCACAAACAGTAATATCTCCACATTGCAAGGTGCAATTCTGAAATTTTTTGCTTTTTCCTGCTAATCCTAGCATGATAAAGAAGATTCAAAGAGAGTGAGATGCCAGCTAATTTCATTCAGTCAGTAGCTTCAAACATTTCTGGACGTTTTTCAATGGCAAAAATCAATGAATATTGTAAATGCACAAACAGTAATATCTCCACATTGCAAGGTGCAATTCTGAAATTTTTTGCTTTTTCCTGTTAATCCTAGCATGATAAAGAAGATTCAAAGAGAGTGAGATGCCAGCTCCTTTCATTCAAGTCAGTAGCTTCAAACATTTCTGGTATATGAAAAACATGTTTTTCAATGGCAAAAATCAATGAATATTGTAAATGCACAAACAGTAATATCTCCACATTGCAAGGTGCAATTCTGAAATTTTTTGCTTTTTCCTGCTTATCCTAGCATGATAAAGAAGATTCAAAGAGAGTGAGATGCCAGCTCCTTTCATTCAGTCAGTAGCTTCAAACATTTCTGGTATATGAAAAACATGTTTTTCAATGGCAAAAATCAATGAATATTGTAAATGCACAAACAGTAATATCTCCACATTGCAAGGTGCAATTCTGAAATTTTTTTGCTTTTTCCTGCTTATCCTAGCATGATAAAGAAGATTTAAAGAGAGTGAGATGCCAGCTCCTTTCATTCAGTCAGTAGCTTCAAACATTTCTGGACGTTTTTCAATGGCAAAATCAATGAATATTGTAAATGCACAAACAGTAATATCTCCACATTGCAAGGTGCAATTCTGAAATTTTTTGCTTTTTCCTGTTAATCCTAGCATGATAAAGAAGATTCAAAGACAGTGAGATGCCAGCTCCTTTCATTCAGTCAGTAGCTTCAAACATTTCTGGTATATGAAAAACATGTTTTTCAATGGCAAAAATCAATGAATATTGTAAATGCACAAACAGTAATATCTCCACATTGCAAGGTGCAATTCTGAAATTTTTTGCTTTTTCCTGCTAATCCTAGCATGATAAAGAAGATTCAAAGAGAGTGAGATGCCAGCTCCTTTCATTCCGTCAGTAGCTTCAAACATTTCTGGTATATGAAAAACATGTTTTTCAATGGCAAAAATGAATGAATATTGTAAATGCACAAACAGTAATATCTCCACATTGCAAGGTGCAATTCTGAAATTTTTTGCTTTTTCCTGCTAATCCTAGCATGATAAAGAAGATTCAAAGAGAGTGAGATGCCAGCTCCTTTCATTCAGTCAGTAGCTTCAAACATTTCTGGACGTTTTTCAATGGCAAAAATCAATGAATATTGTAAATGCACAAACAGTAATATCTCCACATTGCAAGGTGCAATTCTGAAATTTTTTGCTTTTTCCTGCTAATCCTAGCATGATAAAGAAGATTCAAAGAGAGTGAGATGCCAGCTCCTTTCATTCAGTCAGTAGCTTCAAACATTTCTTGTATATGAAAAACATGTTTTTCAATGGCAAAAATCAATGAATATTGTAAATGCACAAACAGCAATATCTCCACATTGCAAGGTGCAATTCTGAAATTTTTTGCTTTTTCCTGCTAATCCTAGCATGATAAAGAAGATTCAAAGAGAGTGAGATGCCAGCTCCTTTCATTCAGTCAGTAGCTTCAAACATTTCTGGACGTTTTTCAATGGCAAAAATCAATGAATATTGTAAATGCACAAATAGTAATATCTCCACATTGCAAGGTGCAATTCTGAAATTTTTTGCTTTTTCCTGTTAATCCTAGCATGATAAAGAAGATTCAAAGAGAGTGAGATGCCAGCTCCTTTCATTCAGTCAGTAGCTTCAAACATTTCTGGTATATGAAAAACATGTTTTTCAATGGCAAAAATCAATGAATATTGTAAATGCACAAACAGTAATATCTCCACATTGCAAGGTGCAATTCTGAAATTTTTTGCTTTTTCCTGCTAATCCTAGCATGATAAAGAAGATTCAAAGAGAGTGAGATGCCAGCTCCTTTCATTCAGTCAGTAGCTTCAAACATTTCTGGTATATGAAAAACATGTTTTTCAATGGCAAAAATCAATGAATATTGTAAATGCACAAACAGTAATATCTCCACATTGCAAGGTGCAATTCTGAAATTTTTTGCTTTTTCCTGCTAATCCAAGCATGATAAAGAAGATTCAAAGAGAGTGAGATGCCAGCTCCTTTCATTCAGTCAGTAGCTTCAAACATTTCTGGTATATGAATAACATGATGTTTTTCAATGGCAAAAATCAATGAATATTGTAAATGCACAAACAGTAATTTCTCCGCATTGCAAGGTGCAATTCTGAAATTTTTTGCTTTTTCCTGCTCCTCTTAGCATGATAAAGAAGATTCAAAGAGAGTGAGATGCCAGCTCCTTTCATTCAGTCAGTAGCTTCAAACATTTCTGGTATATGAATAACATGATGTTTTTCAATGGCAAAAATCAATGAATATTGTAAATGCACAAACAGTAATTTCTCCGCATTGCAAGGTGCAATTCTGAAATTTTTTGCTTTTTCCTGCTCCTCTTAGCATGATAAAGACGATTCAAAGAGAGTGAGATGCCAGCTCCTTTCATTCAGTCAGTAGCTTCAATCATTTCTGGACGTTTTTCAATGGCAAAAATCAATGAATATTGTAAATGCACAAACAGTAATTTCTCCGCATTGCAAGGTGCAATTCTGAAATTTTTTGCTTTTTCCTGCTCCTCTTAGCATGATAAAGAAAATTCAGAGTGAGATGCCAGCTGCTTTCATTCAGTCAGTAGCTTCAATCATTTCTGGACGTTTTTCAATGGCAAAAATCAATGAATATTGTAAATGCACAAACAGTAATATCTCCACATTGCAAGGTGCAATTCTGAAATTTTTTGCTTTTTCCTGTTAATCCTAGCATGATAAAGAAGATTCAAAGAGAGTGAGATGCCAGCTCCTTTCATTCAGTCAGTAGCTTCAAACATTTCTGGTATATGAAAAACATGTTTTTCAATGGCAAAAATCAATGAATATTGTAAATGCACAAACAGTAATATCTCCACATTGCAAGGTGCAATTCTGAAATTTTTTGCTTTTTCCTGCTAATCCAAGCATGATAAAGAAGATTCAAAGAGAGTGAGATGCCAGCTCCTTTCATTCAGTCAGTAGCTTCAAACATTTCTGGTATATGAATAACATGATGTTTTTCAATGGCAAAAATCAATGAATATTGTAAATGCACAAACAGTAATTTCTCCGCATTGCAAGGTGCAATTCTGAAATTTTTTGCTTTTTCCTGCTCCTCTTAGCATGATAAAGAAGATTCAAAGAGAGTGAGATGCCAGCTCCTTTCATTCAGTCAGTAGCTTCAAACATTTCTGGTATATGAATAACATGATGTTTTTCAATGGCAAAAATCAATGAATATTGTAAATGCACAAACAGTAATTTCTCCGCATTGCAAGGTGCAATTCTGAAATTTTTTGCTTTTTCCTGCTCCTCTTAGCATGATAAAGACGATTCAAAGAGAGTGAGATGCCAGCTCCTTTCATTCAGTCAGTAGCTTCAATCATTTCTGGACGTTTTTCAATGGCAAAAATCAATGAATATTGTAAATGCACAAACAGTAATTTCTCCGCATTGCAAGGTGCAATTCTGAAATTTTTTGCTTTTTCCTGCTCCTCTTAGCATGATAAAGAAAATTCAGAGTGAGATGCCAGCTGCTTTCATTCAGTCAGTAGCTTCAATAATTTCTGGACGTTTTTCAATGGCAAAAATCAATGAATATTGTAAATGCACAAACAGTAATTTCTCCGCATTGCAAGGTGCAATTGTGAAATTTTTTGCTTTTTCCTGCTCCTCTTAGCATGATAAAGAAGATTCAAAGAGAGTGAGATGCCAGCTCCTTTCATTCAGTCAGTAGCTTCAAACATTTCTGGTATATGAATAACATGATGTTTTTCAATGGCAAAAATCAATGAATATTGTAAATGCACAAACAGTAATTTCTCCGCATTGCAAGGTGCAATTCTGAAATTTTTTGCTTTTTCCTGCTCCTCTTAGCATGATAAAGACGATTCAAAGAGAGTGAGATGCCAGCTCCTTTCATTCAGTCAGTAGCTTCAATCATTTCTGGACGTTTTTCAATGGCAAAAATCAATGAATATTGTAAATGCACAAACAGTAATTTCTCCGCATTGCAAGGTGCAATTCTGAAATTTTTTGCTTTTTCCTGCTCCTCTTAGCATGATAAAGAAGATTCAAAGAGAGTGAGATGCCAGCTCCTTTCATTCAGTCAGTAGCTTCAAACATTTCTGGTATATGAATAACATGATGTTTTTCAATGGCAAAAATCAATGAATATTGTAAATGCACAAACAGTAATTTCTCCGCATTGCAAGGTGCAATTCTGAAATTTTTTACTTTTTCCTGCTCCTCTTAGCATGATAAAGAAGATTCAAAGAGAGTGAGATGCCAGCTCCTTTCGTTCAGTCAGTAGCTTCAATCATTTCTGGACGTTTTTCAAAGGCAAAAATCATTGAATATTGTAAATGCACAAACAGTAATTTCTCCGCATTGCAAGGTGCAATTCTGAAATTTTTTACTTTTTCCTGCTCCTCTTAGCATGATAAAGAAGATTCAAAGAGAGTGAGATGCCAGCTCCTTTTATTCAGTCAGTAGCTTCAATCATTTCTGGTATATGAATAACATGATGTTTTTCAATGGCAAAAATCAATGAATATTGTAAATGCACAAACAGTAATTTCTCCGCATTGCAAGGTGCAATTCTGAAATTTTTTGCTTTTTCCTGCTCCTCTTAGCATGATAAAGAAGATTCAAAGAGAGTGAGATGCCAGCTCCTTTCATTCAGTCAGTAGCTTCAATCATTTCTGGACGTTTTTCAATGGCAAAAATCAATGAATATTGTAAATGCACAAACAGTAATTTCTCCGCATTGCAAGGTGCAATTCTGAAATTTTTTGCTTTTTCCTGCTCCTCTTAGCATGATAAAGAAAATTCAGAGTGAGATGCCAGCTCCTTTCATTCAGTCAGTAGCTTCAATCATTTCTGGACGTTTTTCAATGGCAAAAATCAATGAATATTGTAAATGCACAAACAGTAATTTCTCCGCATTGCAAGGTGCAATTCTGAAATTTTTTGCTTTTTCCTGCTCCTCTTAGCGTGATAAAGAAGATTCAAAGAGAGTGAGATGCCAGCTCCTTTCATTCAGTCAGTAGCTTCAAACATTTCTGGTATATGAATAACATGATGTTTTTCAATGGCAAAAATCAATGAATATTGTAAATGCACAAACAGTAATTTCTCCGCATTGCAAGGTGCAATTCTGAAATTTTTTGCTTTTTCCTGCTCCTCTTAGCATGATAAAGAAGATTCAAAGAGAGTGAGATGCCAGCTCCTTTCGTTCATTCAGTAGCTTCAATCAATTCTGGACGTTTTTCAAAGGCAAAAATCATTGAATATTGTAAATGCACAAACAGTAATTTCTCCGCATTGCAAGGTGCAATTCTGAAATTTTTTACTTTTTCCTGCTCCTCTTAGCATGATAAAGAAGATTCAAAGAGAGTGAGATGCCAGCTCCTTTCATTCAGTCAGTAGCTTCAATCATTTCTGGTATATGAATAACATGATGTTTTTCAATGGCAAAAATCAATGAATATTGTAAATGCACAAACAGTAATTTCTCCGCATTGCAAGGTGCAATTCTGAAGTTTTTTGCTTTTTCCTGCTCCTCTTAGCATGATAAAGAAGATTCAAAGAGAGTGAGATGCCAGCTCCTTTCATTCAGTCAGTAGCTTCAATCATTTCTGGACGTTTTTCAATGGCAAAAATCATTGAATATTGTAAATGCACAAACAGTAATTTCTCCGCATTGCAAGGTGCAATTCTGAAATTTTTTACTTTTTCCTGCTCCTCTTAGCATGATAAAGAAGATTCAAAGAGAGTGAGATGCCAGCTCCTTTCATTCAGTCAGTAGCTTCAATCATTTCTGGTATATGAATAACATGATGTTTTTCAATGGCAAAAATCAATGAATATTGTAAATGCACAAACAGTAATTTCTCCGCATTGCAAGGTGCAATTCTGAAATTTTTTGCTTTTTCCTGCTCCTCTTAGCATAATAAAGAAGATTCAAAGAAAGTGAGATGCCAGCTCCTTTCATTCAGTCAGTAGCTTCAATCATTTCTGGACGTTTTTCAATGGCAAACATCAATGAATATTGTAAATGCACAAACAGTAATTTCTTCGCATTGCAAGGTGCAATTCTGAAATTTTTTGCTTTTTCCTGCTCCTCTTAGCATGATAAACAAGATTCAAAGAGCGTGAGATGCCAGCTCCTTTCATTCAGTCAGTAGCTTCAATCATTTCTGGATGTTTTTCAATGGCAAAAATCAATGAATATTGTAAATGCACAAACAGTAATTTCTCCGCATTGCAAGGTGCAATTCTGAAATTTTTTACTTTTTCCTGCTCCTCTTAGCATGATAAAGAAGATTCAAAGAGAGTGAGATGCCAGCTCCTTTCATTCAGTCAGTAGCTTCAAACATTCCTGGTATATGAATAACATAATGTTTTTCAATGGCAAAAATCAATGAATATTGTAAATGCACAAACAGTAATTTCTCCGCATTGCAAGGTGCAATTCTGAAATTTTTTGCTTTTTCCTGCTCCTCTTAGCATGATAAAGAAGATTCAAAGAGAGTGAGATGCCAGCTCCTTTCATTCAGTCAGTAGCTTCAATCATTTCTGGACGTTTTTCAATTGCAAAAATCAATGAATATTGTAAATGCACAAACAGTAATTTCTCCGCATTGCAAGGTGCAATTCTGAAATTTTTTGCTTTTTCCTGCTCCTCTTAGCATGATAAAGAAGATTCAAAGAGAGTGAGATGCCAGCTCCTTTCATTCAGTCAGTAGCTTCAAACATTTCTGGTATATGAATAACATGATGTTTTTCAATGGCAAAAATCAATGAATATTGTAAATGCACAAACAGTAATTTCTCCGCATTGCAAGGTGCAATTCTGAAATTTTTTGCTTTTTCCTGCTCCTCTTAGCATGATAAAGAAGATTCAAAGAGAGTGAGATGCCAGCTCCTTTCATTCAGTCAGTAGCATCAATCATTTCTGGTATATGAATAACATGATGTTTTTCAATGGCAAAAATCAATGAATATTGTAAATGCACAAACAGTAATTTCTCCGCATTGCAAGGTGCAATTCTGAAATTTTTTGCTTTTTCCTGCTCCTCTTAGCATGATAAAGAAGATTCAAAGAGAGTGAGATGCCAGCTCCTTTCGTTCAGTCAGTAGCTTCAATCATTTCTGGACGTTTTTCAAAGGCAAAAATCATTGAATATTGTAAATGCACAAACAGTAATTTCTCCGCATTGCAAGGTGCAATTCTGAAATTTTTTACTTTTTCCTGCTCCTCTTAGCATGATAAAGAAGATTCAAAGAGAGTGAGATGCCAGCTCCTTTCATTCAGTCAGTAGCTTCAATCATTTCTGGTATATGAATAACATGATGTTTTTCAATGGCAAAAATCAATGAATATTGTAAATGCACAAACAGTAATTTCTCCGCATTGCAAGGTGCAATTCTGAAATTTTTTGCTTTTTCCTGCTCCTCTTAGCATGATAAAGAAGATACAAAGAGAGTGAGATGCCAGCTCCTTTCATTCAGTCAGTAGCTTCAATCATTTCTGGACGTTTTTCAATGGCAAAAATCATTGAATATTGTAAGTGCACAAACAGTAATTTCTCCGCATTGCAAGGTGCAATTCTGAAATTTTTTACTTTTTCCTGCTCCTCTTAGCATGATAAAGAAGATTCAAAGAGAGTGAGATGTCAGCTCCTTTCATTCAGTCAGTAGCTTCAATCATTTCTGGTATATGAATAACATGATGTTTTTCAATGGCAAAAATCAATGAATATTGTAAATGCACAAACAGTAATTTCTCCGCATTTCAAGGTGCAATTCTGAAGTTTTTTGCTTTTTCCTGCTCCTCTTAGCATGATAAAGAAGATTCAAAGAGAGTGAGATGCCAGCTCCTTTCATTCAGTCAGTAGCTTCAATCATTTCTGGACGTTTTTCAATGGCAAAAATCATTGAATATTGTAAATGCACAAACAGTAATTTCTCCGCATTGCAAGGTGCAATTCTGAAATTTTTTACTTTTTCCTGCTCCTCTTAGCATGATAAAGAAGATTCAAAGAGAGTGAGATGCCAGCTCCTTTCATTCAGTCAGTAGCTTCAATCATTTCTGGTATATGAATAACATGATGTTTTTCAATGTCAAAAATCAATGAATATTGTAAATGCACAAACAGTAATTTCTCCGCATTGCAAGGTGCAATTCTGAAATTTTTTGCTTTTTCCTGCTCCTCTTAGCATGATAAAGAAGATTCAAAGAGAGTGAGATGCCAGCTCCTTTCATTCAGTCAGTAGCTTCAATCATTTCTGGACGTTTTTCAATGGCAAAAATCAATGAATATTGTAAATGCACAAACAGTAATTTCTCCGCATTGCAAGGTGCAATTCTGAAATTTTTTGCTTTTTCCTGCTCCTCTTAGCATGATAAAGAAAATTCAGAGTGAGACGCCAGCTCCTTTCATTCAGTCAGTAGCTTCAATCATTTCTGGACGTTTTTCAATGGCAAAAATCAATGAATATTGTAAATGCACAAACAGTAATTTCTCCGCATTGCAAGGTGCAATTCTGAAATTTTTTGCTTTTTCCTGCTCCTCTTAGCGTGATAAAGAAGATTCAAAGAGAGTGAGATGCCAGCTCCTTTCATTCAGTCAGTAGCTTCAAACATTTCTGGTATATGAATAACATGATGTTTTTCAATGGCAAAAATCAATGAATATTGTAAATGCACAAACAGTAATTTCTCCGCATTGCAAGGTGCAATTCTGAAATTTTTTGCTTTTTCCTGCTCCTCTTAGCATGATAAAGAAGATTCAAAGAGAGTGAGATGCCAGCTCCTTTCGTTCATTCAGTAGCTTCAATCAATTCTGGACGTTTTTCAAAGGCAAAAATCATTGAATATTGTAAATGCACAAACAGTAATTTCTCCGCATTGCAAGGTGCAATTCTGAAATTTTTTACTTTTTCCTGCTCCTCTTAGCATGATAAAGAAGATTCAAAGAGAGTGAGATGCCAGCTCCTTTCATTCAGTCAGTAGCTTCAATCATTTCTGGTATATGAATAACATGATGTTTTTCAATGGCAAAAATCAATGAATATTGTAAATGCACAAACAGTAATTTCTCCGCATTGCAAGGTGCAATTCTGAAGTTTTTTGCTTTTTCCTGCTCCTCTTAGCATGATAAAGAAGATTCAAAGAGAGTGAGATGCCAGCTCCTTTCATTCAGTCAGTAGCTTCAATCATTTCTGGACGTTTTTCAATGGCAAAAATCATTGAATATTGTAAATGCACAAACAGTAATTTCTCCGCATTGCAAGGTGCAATTCTGAAATTTTTTACTTTTTCCTGCTCCTCTTAGCATGATAAAGAAGATTCAAAGAGAGTGAGATGCCAGCTCCTTTCATTCAGTCAGTAGCTTCAATCATTTCTGGTATATGAATAACATGATGTTTTTCAATGGCAAAAATCAATGAATATTGTAAATGCACAAACAGTAATTTCTCCGCATTGCAAGGTGCAATTCTGAAATTTTTTGCTTTTTCCTGCTCCTCTTAGCATAATAAAGAAGATTCAAAGAAAGTGAGATGCCAGCTCCTTTCATTCAGTCAGTAGCTTCAATCATTTCTGGACGTTTTTCAATGGCAAACATCAATGAATATTGTAAATGCACAAACAGTAATTTCTTCGCATTGCAAGGTGCAATTCTGAAATTTTTTGCTTTTTCCTGCTCCTCTTAGCATGATAAACAAGATTCAAAGAGCGTGAGATGCCAGCTCCTTTCATTCAGTCAGTAGCTTCAATCATTTCTGGACGTTTTTCAATGGCAAAAATCAATGAATATTGTAAATGCACAAACAGTAATTTCTCCGCATTGCAAGGTGCAATTCTGAAATTTTTTACTTTTTCCTGCTCCTCTTAGCATGATAAAGAAGATTCAAAGAGAGTGAGATGCCAGCTCCTTTCATTCAGTCAGTAGCTTCAAACATTCCTGGTATATGAATAACATAATGTTTTTCAATGGCAAAAATCAATGAATATTGTAAATGCACAAACAGTAATTTCTCCGCATTGCAAGGTGCAATTCTGAAATTTTTTGCTTTTTCCTGCTCCTCTTAGCATGATAAAGAAGATTCAAAGAGAGTGAGATGCCAGCTCCTTTCATTCAGTCAGTAGCTTCAATCATTTCTGGACGTTTTTCAATTGCAAAAATCAATGAATATTGTAAATGCACAAACAGTAATTTCTCCGCATTGCAAGGTGCAATTCTGAAATTTTTTGCTTTTTCCTGCTCCTCTTAGCATGATAAAGAAGATTCAAAGAGAGTGAGATGCCAGCTCCTTTCATTCAGTCAGTAGCTTCAAACATTTCTGGTATATGAATAACATGATGTTTTTCAATGGCAAAAATCAATGAATATTGTAAATGCACAAACAGTAATTTCTCCGCATTGCAAGGTGCAATTCTGAAATTTTTTGCTTTTTCCTGCTCCTCTTAGCATGATAAAGAAGATTCAAAGAGAGTGAGATGCCAGCTCCTTTCATTCAGTCAGTAGCATCAATCATTTCTGGTATATGAATAACATGATGTTTTTCAATGGCAAAAATCAATGAATATTGTAAATGCACAAACAGTAATTTCTCCGCATTGCAAGGTGCAATTCTGAAATTTTTTGCTTTTTCCTGCTCCTCTTAGCATGATAAAGAAGATTCAAAGAGAGTGAGATGCCAGCTCCTTTCGTTCAGTCAGTAGCTTCAATCATTTCTGGACGTTTTTCAAAGGCAAAAATCATTGAATATTGTAAATGCACAAACAGTAATTTCTCCGCATTGCAAGGTGCAATTCTGAAATTTTTTACTTTTTCCTGCTCCTCTTAGCATGATAAAGAAGATTCAAAGAGAGTGAGATGCCAGCTCCTTTCATTCAGTCAGTAGCTTCAATCATTTCTGGTATATGAATAACATGATGTTTTTCAATGGCAAAAATCAATGAATATTGTAAATGCACAAACAGTAATTTCTCCGCATTGCAAGGTGCAATTCTGAAATTTTTTGCTTTTTCCTGCTCCTCTTAGCATGATAAAGAAGATACAAAGAGAGTGAGATGCCAGCTCCTTTCATTCAGTCAGTAGCTTCAATCATTTCTGGACGTTTTTCAATGGCAAAAATCATTGAATATTGTAAGTGCACAAACAGTAATTTCTCCGCATTGCAAGGTGCAATTCTGAAATTTTTTACTTTTACCTGCTCCTCTTTGCATGATAAAGAAGATTCAAAGAGAGTGAGATGCCAGCTCCTTTCATTCAGTCAGTAGCTTCAATCATTTCTGGTATATGAATAACATGATGTTTTTCAATGGCAAAAATCAATGAATATTGTAAATGCACAAACAGTAATTTCTCCGCATTGCAAGGTGCAATTCTGAAGTTTTTTGCTTTTTCCTGCTCCTCTTAGCATGATAAAGAAGATTCAAAGAGAGTGAGATGCCAGCTCCTTTCATTCAGTCAGTAGCTTCAATCATTTCTGGACGTTTTTCAATGGCAAAAATCATTGAATATTGTAAATGCACAAACAGTAATTTCTCCGCATTGCAAGGTGCAATTCTGAAATTTTTTACTTTTTCCTGCTCCTCTTAGCATGATAAAGAAGATTCAAAGAGAGTGAGATGCCAGCTCCTTTCATTCAGTCAGTAGCTTCAATCATTTCTGGTATATGAATAACATGATGTTTTTCAATGGCAAAAATCAATGAATATTGTAAATGCACAAACAGTAATTTCTCCGCATTGCAAGGTGCAATTCTGAAATTTTTTGCTTTTTCCTGCTCCTCTTAGCATAATAAAGAAGATTCAAAGAGAGTGAGATGCCAGCTCCTTTCATTCAGTCAGTAGCTTCAATCATTTCTGGTATATGAATAACATGATGTTTTTCAATGGCAAAAATCAATGAATATTGTAAATGCACAAACAGTAATTTCTCCGCATTGCAAGGTGCAATTCTGAAATTTTTTGCTTTTTCCTGCTCCTCTTAGCATAATAAAGAAGATTCAAAGAAAGTGAGATGCCAGCTCCTTTCATTCAGTCAGTAGCTTCAATCATTTCTGGACGTTTTTCAATGGCAAACATCAATGAATATTGTAAATGCACAAACAGTAATTTCTTCGCATTGCAAGGTGCAATTCTGAAATTTTTTGCTTTTTCCTGCTCCTCTTAGCATGATAAACAAGATTCAAAGAGAGTGAGATGCCAGCTCCTTTCATTCAGTCAGTAGCTTCAATCATTTCTGGACGTTTTTCAATGGCAAAAATCAATGAATATTGTAAATGCACAAACAGTAATTTCTCCGCATTGCAAGGTGCAATTCTGAAATTTTTTACTTTTTCCTGCTCCTCTTAGCATGATAAAGAAGATTCAAAGAGAGTGAGATGCCAGCTCCTTTCATTCAGTCAGTAGCTTCAAACATTCCTGGTATATGAATAACATAATGTTTTTCAATGGCAAAAATCAATGAATATTGTAAATGCACAAACAGTAATTTCTCCGCATTGCAAGGTGCAATTCTGAAATTTTTTGCTTTTTCCTGCTCCTCTTAGCATGATAAAGAAGATTCAAAGAGAGTGAGATGCCAGCTCCTTTCATTCAGTCAGTAGCTTCAATCATTTCTGGACGTTTTTCAATTGCAAAAATCAATGAATATTGTAAATGCACAAACAGTAATTTCTCCGCATTGCAAGGTGCAATTCTGAAATTTTTTGCTTTTTCCTGCTCCTCTTAGCATGATAAAGAAGATTCAAAGAGAGTGAGATGCCAGCTCCTTTCATTCAGTCAGTAGCTTCAAACATTTCTGGTATATGAATAACATGATGTTTTTCAATGGCAAAAATCAATGAATATTGTAAATGCACAAACAGTAATTTCTCCGCATTGCAAGGTGCAATTCTGAAATTTTTTGCTTTTTCCTGCTCCTCTTAGCATGATAAAGAAGATTCAAAGAGAGTGAGATGCCAGCTCCTTTCATTCAGTCAGTAGCATCAATCATTTCTGGTATATGAATAACATGATGTTTTTCAATGGCAAAAATCAATGAATATTGTAAATGCACAAACAATAATTTCTCCGCATTGCAAGGTGCAATTCTGAAATTTTTTGCTTTTTCCTGCTCCTCTTAGCATGATAAAGAAGATTCAAAGAGAGTGAGATGCCAGCTCCTTTCGTTCAGTCAGTAGCTTCAATCATTTCTGGACGTTTTTCAAAGGCAAAAATCATTGAATATTGTAAATGCACAAACAGTAATTTCTCCGCATTGCAAGGTGCAATTCTGAAATTTTTTACTTTTTCCTGCTCCTCTTAGCATGATAAAGAAGATTCAAAGAGAGTGAGATGCCAGCTCCTTTCATTCAGTCAGTAGCTTCAATCATTTCTGGTATATGAATAACATGATGTTTTTCAATGGCAAAAATCAATGAATATTGTAAATGCACAAACAGTAATTTCTCCGCATTGCAAGGTGCAATTCTGAAATTTTTTGCTTTTTCCTGCTCCTCTTAGCATGATAAAGAAGATACAAAGAGAGTGAGATGCCAGCTCCTTTCATTCAGTCAGTAGCTTCAATCATTTCTGGACGTTTTTCAATGGCAAAAATCATTGAATATTGTAAGTGCACAAACACTAATTTCTCCGCATTGCAAGGTGCAATTCTGAAATTTTTTACTTTTTCCTGCTCCTCTTAGCATGATAAAGAAGATTCAAAGAGAGTGAGATGCCAGCTCCTTTCATTCAGTCAGTAGCTTCAATCATTTCTGGTATATGAATAACATGATGTTTTTCAATGGCAAAAATCAATGAATATTGTAAATGCACAAACAGTAATTTCTCCGCATTGCAAGGTGCAATTCTGAAGTTTTTTGCTTTTTCCTGCTCCTCTTAGCATGATAAAGAAGATTCAAAGAGAGTGAGATGCCAGCTCCTTTCATTCAGTCAGTAGCTTCAATCATTTCTGGACGTTTTTCAATGGCAAAAATCATTGAATATTGTAAATGCACAAACAGTAATTTCTCCGCATTGCAAGGTGCAATTCTGAAATTTTTTACTTTTTCCTGCTCCTCTTAGCATGATAAAGAAGATTCAAAGAGAGTGAGATGCCAGCTCCTTTCATTCAGTCAGTAGCTTCAATCATTTCTGGTATATGAATAACATGATGTTTTTCAATGGCAAAAATCAATGAATATTGTAAATGCACAAACAGTAATTTCTCCGCATTGCAAGGTGCAATTCTGAAATTTTTTGCTTTTTCCTGCTCCTCTTAGCATAATAAAGAAGATTCAAAGAAAGTGAGATGCCAGCTCCTTTCATTCAGTCAGTAGCTTCAATCATTTCTGGACGTTTTTCAATGGCAAACATCAATGAATATTGTAAATGCACAAACAGTAATTTCTTCGCATTGCAAGGTGCAATTCTGAAATTTTTTGCTTTTTCCTGCTCCTCTTAGCATGATAAACAAGATTCAAAGAGAGTGAGATGCCAGCTCCTTTCATTCAGTCAGTAGCTTCAATCATTTCTGGACGTTTTTCAATGGCAAAAATCAATGAATATTGTAAATGCACAAACAGTAATTTCTCCGCATTGCAAGGTGCAATTCTGAAATTTTTTACTTTTTCCTGCTCCTCTTAGCATGATAAAGAAGATTCAAAGAGAGTGAGATGCCAGCTCCTTTCATTCAGTCAGTAGCTTCAAACATTCCTGGTATATGAATAACATAATGTTTTTCAATGGCAAAAATCAATGAATATTGTAAATGCACAAACAGTAATTTCTCCGCATTGCAAGGTGCAATTCTGAAATTTTTTGCTTTTTCCTGCTCCTCTTAGCATGATAAAGAAGATTCAAAGAGAGTGAGATGCCAGCTCCTTTCATTCAGTCAGTAGCTTCAATCATTTCTGGACGTTTTTCAATTGCAAAAATCAATGAATATTGTAAATGCACAAACAGTAATTTCTCCGCATTGCAAGGTGCAATTCTGAAATTTTTTGCTTTTTCCTGCTCCTCTTAGCATGATAAAGAAGATTCAAAGAGAGTGAGATGCCAGCTCCTTTCATTCAGTCAGTAGCTTCAAACATTTCTGGTATATGAATAACATGATGTTTTTCAATGGCAAAAATCAATGAATATTGTAAATGCACAAACAGTAATTTCTCCGCATTGCAAGGTGCAATTCTGAAATTTTTTGCTTTTTCCTGCTCCTCTTAGCATGATAAAGAAGATTCAAAGAGAGTGAGATGCCAGCTCCTTTCATTCAGTCAGTAGCATCAATCATTTCTGGTATATGAATAACATGATGTTTTTCAATGGCAAAAATCAATGAATATTGTAAATGCACAAACAGTAATTTCTCCGCATTGCAAGGTGCAATTCTGAAATTTTTTGCTTTTTCCTGCTCCTCTTAGCATGATAAAGAAGATTCAAAGAGAGTGAGATGCCAGCTCCTTTCGTTCAGTCAGTAGCTTCAATCATTTCTGGACGTTTTTCAAAGGCAAAAATCATTGAATATTGTAAATGCACAAACAGTAATTTCTCCGCATTGCAAGGTGCAATTCTGAAATTTTTTACTTTTTCCTGCTCCTCTTAGCATGATAAAGAAGATTCAAAGAGAGTGAGATGCCAGCTCCTTTCATTCAGTCAGTAGCTTCAATCATTTCTGGTATATGAATAACATGATGTTTTTCAATGGCAAAAATCAATGAATATTGTAAATGCACAAACAGTAATTTCTCCGCATTGCAAGGTGCAATTCTGAAGTTTTTTGCTTTTTCCTGCTCCTCTTAGCATGATAAAGAAGATTCAAAGAGAGTGAGATGCCAGCTCCTTTCATTCAGTCAGTAGCTTCAATCATTTCTGGACGTTTTTCAATGGCAAAAATCATTGAATATTGTAAATGCACAAACAGTAATTTCTCCGCATTGCAAGGTGCAATTCTGAAATTTTTTACTTTTTCCTGCTCCTCTTAGCATGATAAAGAAGATTCAAAGAGAGTGAGATGCCAGCTCCTTTCATTCAGTCAGTAGCTTCAATCATTTCTGGTATATGAATAACATGATGTTTTTCAATGGCAAAAATCAATGAATATTGTAAATGCACAAACAGTAATTTCTCCGCATTGCAAGGTGCAATTCTGAAATTTTTTGCTTTTTCCTGCTCCTCTTAGCATAATAAAGAAGATTCAAAGAAAGTGAGATGCCAGCTCCTTTCATTCAGTCAGTAGCTTCAATCATTTCTGGACGTTTTTCAATGGCAAACATCAATGAATATTGTAAATGCACAAACAGTAATTTCTTCGCATTGCAAGGTGCAATTCTGAAATTTTTTGCTTTTTCCTGCTCCTCTTAGCATGATAAACAAGATTCAAAGAGCGTGAGATGCCAGCTCCTTTCATTCAGTCAGTAGCTTCAATCATTTCTGGACGTTTTTCAATGGCAAAAATCAATGAATATTGTAAATGCACAAACAGTAATTTCTCCGCATTGCAAGGTGCAATTCTGAAATTTTTTACTTTTTCCTGCTCCTCTTAGCATGATAAAGAAGATTCAAAGAGAGTGAGATGCCAGCTCCTTTCATTCAGTCAGTAGCTTCAAACATTCCTGGTATATGAATAACATAATGTTTTTCAATGGCAAAAATCAATGAATATTGTAAATGCACAAACAGTAATTTCTCCGCATTGCAAGGTGCAATTCTGAAATTTTTTGCTTTTTCCTGCTCCTCTTAGCATGATAAAGAAGATTCAAAGAGAGTGAGATGCCAGCTCCTTTCATTCAGTCAGTAGCTTCAGTCATTTCTGGACGTTTTTCAATTGCAAAAATCAATGAATATTGTAAATGCACAAACAGTAATTTCTCCGCATTGCAAGGTGCAATTCTGAAATTTTTTGCTTTTTCCTGCTCCTCTTAGCATGATAAAGAAGATTCAAAGAGAGTGAGATGCCAGCTCCTTTCATTCAGTCAGTAGCTTCAAACATTTCTGGTATATGAATAACATGATGTTTTTCAATGGCAAAAATCAATGAATATTGTAAATGCACAAACAGTAATTTCTCCGCATTGCAAGGTGCAATTCTGAAATTTTTTGCTTTTTCCTGCTCCTCTTAGCATGATAAAGAAGATTCAAAGAGAGTGAGATGCCAGCTCCTTTCATTCAGTCAGTAGCATCAATCATTTCTGGTATATGAATAACATGATGTTTTTCAATGGCAAAAATCAATGAATATTGTAAATGCACAAACAGTAATTTCTCCGCATTGCAAGGTGCAATTCTGAAATTTTTTGCTTTTTCCTGCTCCTCTTAGCATGATAAAGAAGATTCAAAGAGAGTGAGATGCCAGCTCCTTTCATTCAGTTAGTAGCATCAATCATTTCTGGTATATGAATAACATGATGTTTTTCAATGGCAAAAATCAATGAATATTGTAAATGCACAAACAGTAATTTCTCCGCATTGCAAGGTGCAATTCTGAAATTTTTTGCTTTTTCCTGCTCCTCTTAGCATGATAAAGAAGATTCAAAGAGAGTGAGATGCCAGCTCCTTTCGTTCAGTCAGTAGCTTCAATCATTTCTGGACGTTTTTCAAAGGCAAAAATCATTGAATATTGTAAATGCACAAACAGTAATTTCTCCGCATTGCAAGGTGCAATTCTGAAATTTTTTACTTTTTCCTGCTCCTCTTAGCATGATAAAGAAGATTCAAAGAGAGTGAGATGCCAGCTCCTTTCATTCAGTCAGTAGCTTCAATCATTTCTGGTATATGAATAACATGATGTTTTTCAATGGCAAAAATCAATGAATATTGTAAATGCACAAACAGTAATTTCTCCGCATTGCAAGGTGCAATTCTGAAGTTTTTTGCTTTTTCCTGCTCCTCTTAGCATGATAAAGAAGATTCAAAGAGAGTGAGATGCCAGCTCCTTTCATTCAGTCAGTAGCTTCAATCATTTCTGGACGTTTTTCAATGGCAAAAATCATTGAATATTGTAAATGCACAAACAGTAATTTCTCCGCATTGCAAGGTGCAATTCTGAAATTTTTTACTTTTTCCTGCTCCTCTTAGCATGATAAAGAAGATTCAAAGAGAGTGAGATGCCAGCTCCTTTCATTCAGTCAGTAGCTTCAATCATTTCTGGTATATGAATAACATGATGTTTTTCAATGGCAAAAATCAATGAATATTGTAAATGCACAAACAGTAATTTCTCCGCATTGCAAGGTGAAATTCTGAAATTTTTTGCTTTTTCCTGCTCCTCTTAGCATAATAAAGAAGATTCAAAGAAAGTGAGATGCCAGCTCCTTTCATTCAGTCAGTAGCTTCAATCATTTCTGGACGTTTTTCAATGGCAAACATCAATGAATATTGTAAATGCACAAACAGTAATTTCTTCGCATTGCAAGGTGCAATTCTGAAATTTTTTGCTTTTTCCTGCTCCTCTTAGCATGATAAACAAGATTCAAAGAGCGTGAGATGCCAGCTCCTTTCATTCAGTCAGTAGCTTCAATCATTTCTGGACGTTTTTCAATGGCAAAAATCAATGAATATTGTAAATGCACAAACAGTAATTTCTCCGCATTGCAAGGTGCAATTCTGAAATTTTTTACTTTTTCCTGCTCCTCTTAGCATGATAAAGAAGATTCAAAGAGAGTGAGATGCCAGCTCCTTTCATTCAGTCAGTAGCTTCAAACATTCCTGGTATATGAATAACATAATGTTTTTCAATGGCAAAAATCAATGAATATTGTAAATGCACAAACAGTAATTTCTCCGCATTGCAAGGTGCAATTCTGAAATTTTTTGCTTTTTCCTGCTCCTCTTAGCATGATAAAGAAGATTCAAAGAGAGTGAGATGCCAGCTCCTTTCATTCAGTCAGTAGCTTCAGTCATTTCTGGACGTTTTTCAATTGCAAAAATCAATGAATATTGTAAATGCACAAACAGTAATTTCTCCGCATTGCAAGGTGCAATTCTGAAATTTTTTGCTTTTTCCTGCTCCTCTTAGCATGATAAAGAAGATTCAAAGAGAGTGAGATGCCAGCTCCTTTCATTCAGTCAGTAGCTTCAAACATTTCTGGTATATGAATAACATGATGTTTTTCAATGGCAAAAATCAATGAATATTGTAAATGCACAAACAGTAATTTCTCCGCATTGCAAGGTGCAATTCTGAAATTTTTTGCTTTTTCCTGCTCCTCTTAGCATGATAAAGAAGATTCAAAGAGAGTGAGATGCCAGCTCCTTTCATTCAGTCAGTAGCATCAATCATTTCTGGTATATGAATAACATGATGTTTTTCAATGGCAAAAATCAATAAATATTGTAAATGCACAAACAGTAATTTCTCCGCATTGCAAGGTGCAATTCTGAAATTTTTTGCTTTTTCCTGCTCCTCTTAGCATGATAAAGAAGATTCAAAGAGAGTGAGATGCCAGCTCCTTTCGTTCAGTCAGTAGCTTCAATCATTTCTGGACGTTTTTCAAAGGCAAAAATCATTGAATATTGTAAATGCACAAACAGTAATTTCTCCGCATTGCAAGGTGCAATTCTGAAATTTTTTACTTTTTCCTGCTCCTCTTAGCATGATAAAGAAGATTCAAAGAGAGTGAGATGCCAGCTCCTTTCATTCAGTCAGTAGCTTCAATCATTTCTGGTATATGAATAACATGATGTTTTTCAATGGCAAAAATCAATGAATATTGTAAATGCACAAACAGTAATTTCTCCGCATTGCAAGGTGCAATTCTGAAATTTTTTGCTTTTTCCTGCTCCTCTTAGCATGATAAAGAAGATACAAAGAGAGTGAGATGCCAGCTCCTTTCATTCAGTCAGTAGCTTCAATCATTTCTGGACGTTTTTCAATGGCAAAAATCATTGAATATTGTAAGTGCACAAACAGTAATTTCTCCGCATTGCAAGGTGCAATTCTGAAATTTTTTACTTTTACCTGCTCCTCTTTGCATGATAAAGAAGATTCAAAGAGAGTGAGATGCCAGCTCCTTTCATTCAGTCAGTAGCTTCAATCATTTCTGGTATATGAATAACATGATGTTTTTCAATGGCAAAAATCAATGAATATTGTAAATGCACAAACAGTAATTTCTCCGCATTGCAAGGTGCAATTCTGAAGTTTTTTGCTTTTTCCTGCTCCTCTTAGCATGATAAAGAAGATTCAAAGAGAGTGAGATGCCAGCTCCTTTCATTCAGTCAGTAGCTTCAATCATTTCTGGACGTTTTTCAATGGCAAAAATCATTGAATATTGTAAATGCACAAACAGTAATTTCTCCGCATTGCAAGGTGCAATTCTGAAATTTTTTACTTTTTCCTGCTCCTCTTAGCATGATAAAGAAGATTCAAAGAGAGTGAGATGCCAGCTCCTTTCATTCAGTCAGTAGCTTCAATCATTTCTGGTATATGAATAACATGATGTTTTTCAATGGCAAAAATCAATGAATATTGTAAATGCACAAACAGTAATTTCTCCGCATTGCAAGGTGCAATTCTGAAATTTTTTGCTTTTTCCTGCTCCTCTTAGCATAATAAAGAAGATTCAAAGAGAGTGAGATGCCAGCTCCTTTCATTCAGTCAGTAGCTTCAATCATTTCTGGTATATGAATAACATGATGTTTTTCAATGGCAAAAATCAATGAATATTGTAAATGCACAAACAGTAATTTCTCCGCATTGCAAGGTGCAATTCTGAAATTTTTTGCTTTTTCCTGCTCCTCTTAGCATAATAAAGAAGATTCAAAGAAAGTGAGATGCCAGCTCCTTTCATTCAGTCAGTAGCTTCAATCATTTCTGGACGTTTTTCAATGGCAAACATCAATGAATATTGTAAATGCACAAACAGTAATTTCTTCGCATTGCAAGGTGCAATTCTGAAATTTTTTGCTTTTTCCTGCTCCTCTTAGCATGATAAACAAGATTCAAAGAGAGTGAGATGCCAGCTCCTTTCATTCAGTCAGTAGCTTCAATCATTTCTGGACGTTTTTCAATGGCAAAAATCAATGAATATTGTAAATGCACAAACAGTAATTTCTCCGCATTGCAAGGTGCAATTCTGAAATTTTTTACTTTTTCCTGCTCCTCTTAGCATGATAAAGAAGATTCAAAGAGAGTGAGATGCCAGCTCCTTTCATTCAGTCAGTAGCTTCAAACATTCCTGGTATATGAATAACATAATGTTTTTCAATGGCAAAAATCAATGAATATTGTAAATGCACAAACAGTAATTTCTCCGCATTGCAAGGTGCAATTCTGAAATTTTTTGCTTTTTCCTGCTCCTCTTAGCATGATAAAGAAGATTCAAAGAGAGTGAGATGCCAGCTCCTTTCATTCAGTCAGTAGCTTCAATCATTTCTGGACGTTTTTCAATTGCAAAAATCAATGAATATTGTAAATGCACAAACAGTAATTTCTCCGCATTGCAAGGTGCAATTCTGAAATTTTTTGCTTTTTCCTGCTCCTCTTAGCATGATAAAGAAGATTCAAAGAGAGTGAGATGCCAGCTCCTTTCATTCAGTCAGTAGCTTCAAACATTTCTGGTATATGAATAACATGATGTTTTTCAATGGCAAAAATCAATGAATATTGTAAATGCACAAACAGTAATTTCTCCGCATTGCAAGGTGCAATTCTGAAATTTTTTGCTTTTTCCTGCTCCTCTTAGCATGATAAAGAAGATTCAAAGAGAGTGAGATGCCAGCTCCTTTCATTCAGTCAGTAGCATCAATCATTTCTGGTATATGAATAACATGATGTTTTTCAATGGCAAAAATCAATGAATATTGTAAATGCACAAACAGTAATTTCTCCGCATTGCAAGGTGCAATTCTGAAATTTTTTGCTTTTTCCTGCTCCTCTTAGCATGATAAAGAAGATTCAAAGAGAGTGAGATGCCAGCTCCTTTCGTTCAGTCAGTAGCTTCAATCATTTCTGGACGTTTTTCAAAGGCAAAAATCATTGAATATTGTAAATGCACAAACAGTAATTTCTCCGCATTGCAAGGTGCAATTCTGAAATTTTTTACTTTTTCCTGCTCCTCTTAGCATGATAAAGAAGATTCAAAGAGAGTGAGATGCCAGCTCCTTTCATTCAGTCAGTAGCTTCAATCATTTCTGGTATATGAATAACATGATGTTTTTCAATGGCAAAAATCAATGAATATTGTAAATGCACAAACAGTAATTTCTCCGCATTGCAAGGTGCAATTCTGAAATTTTTTGCTTTTTCCTGCTCCTCTTAGCATGATAAAGAAGATACAAAGAGAGTGAGATGCCAGCTCCTTTCATTCAGTCAGTAGCTTCAATCATTTCTGGACGTTTTTCAATGGCAAAAATCATTGAATATTGTAAGTGCACAAACAGTAATTTCTCCGCATTGCAAGGTGCAATTCTGAAATTTTTTACTTTTTCCTGCTCCTCTTAGCATGATAAAGAAGATTCAAAGAGAGTGAGATGCCAGCTCCTTTCATTCAGTCAGTAGCTTCAATCATTTCTGGTATATGAATAACATGATGTTTTTCAATGGCAAAAATCAATGAATATTGTAAATGCACAAACAGTAATTTCTCCGCATTGCAAGGTGCAATTCTGAAGTTTTTTGCTTTTTCCTGCTCCTCTTAGCATGATAAAGAAGATTCAAAGAGAGTGAGATGCCAGCTCCTTTCATTCAGTCAGTAGCTTCAATCATTTCTGGACGTTTTTCAATGGCAAAAATCATTGAATATTGTAAATGCACAAACAGTAATTTCTCCGCATTGCAAGGTGCAATTCTGAAATTTTTTACTTTTTCCTGCTCCTCTTAGCATGATAAAGAAGATTCAAAGAGAGTGAGATGCCAGCTCCTTTCATTCAGTCAGTAGCTTCAATCATTTCTGGTATATGAATAACATGATGTTTTTCAATGGCAAAAATCAATGAATATTGTAAATGCACAAACAGTAATTTCTCCGCATTGCAAGGTGCAATTCTGAAATTTTTTGCTTTTTCCTGCTCCTCTTAGCATAATAAAGAAGATTCAAAGAAAGTGAGATGCCAGCTCCTTTCATTCAGTCAGTAGCTTCAATCATTTCTGGACGTTTTTCAATGGCAAACATCAATGAATATTGTAAATGCACAAACAGTAATTTCTTCGCATTGCAAGGTGCAATTCTGAAATTTTTTGCTTTTTCCTGCTCCTCTTAGCATGATAAACAAGATTCAAAGAGAGTGAGATGCCAGCTCCTTTCATTCAGTCAGTAGCTTCAATCATTTCTGGACGTTTTTCAATGGCAAAAATCAATGAATATTGTAAATGCACAAACAGTAATTTCTCCGCATTGCAAGGTGCAATTCTGAAATTTTTTACTTTTTCCTGCTCCTCTTAGCATGATAAAGAAGATTCAAAGAGAGTGAGATGCCAGCTCCTTTCATTCAGTCAGTAGCTTCAAACATTCCTGGTATATGAATAACATAATGTTTTTCAATGGCAAAAATCAATGAATATTGTAAATGCACAAACAGTAATTTCTCCGCATTGCAAGGTGCAATTCTGAAATTTTTTGCTTTTTCCTGCTCCTCTTAGCATGATAAAGAAGATTCAAAGAGAGTGAGATGCCAGCTCCTTTCATTCAGTCAGTAGCTTCAATCATTTCTGGACGTTTTTCAATTGCAAAAATCAATGAATATTGTAAATGCACAAACAGTAATTTCTCCGCATTGCAAGGTGCAATTCTGAAATTTTTTGCTTTTTCCTGCTCCTCTTAGCATGATAAAGAAGATTCAAAGAGAGTGAGATGCCAGCTCCTTTCATTCAGTCAGTAGCTTCAAACATTTCTGGTATATGAATAACATGATGTTTTTCAATGGCAAAAATCAATGAATATTGTAAATGCACAAACAGTAATTTCTCCGCATTGCAAGGTGCAATTCTGAAATTTTTTGCTTTTTCCTGCTCCTCTTAGCATGATAAAGAAGATTCAAAGAGAGTGAGATGCCAGCTCCTTTCATTCAGTCAGTAGCATCAATCATTTCTGGTATATGAATAACATGATGTTTTTCAATGGCAAAAATCAATGAATATTGTAAATGCACAAACAGTAATTTCTCCGCATTGCAAGGTGCAATTCTGAAATTTTTTGCTTTTTCCTGCTCCTCTTAGCATGATAAAGAAGATTCAAAGAGAGTGAGATGCCAGCTCCTTTCGTTCAGTCAGTAGCTTCAATCATTTCTGGACGTTTTTCAAAGGCAAAAATCATTGAATATTGTAAATGCACAAACAGTAATTTCTCCGCATTGCAAGGTGCAATTCTGAAATTTTTTACTTTTTCCTGCTCCTCTTAGCATGATAAAGAAGATTCAAAGAGAGTGAGATGCCAGCTCCTTTCATTCAGTCAGTAGCTTCAATCATTTCTGGTATATGAATAACATGATGTTTTTCAATGGCAAAAATCAATGAATATTGTAAATGCACAAACAGTAATTTCTCCGCATTGCAAGGTGCAATTCTGAAATTTTTTGCTTTTTCCTGCTCCTCTTAGCATGATAAAGAAGATACAAAGAGAGTGAGATGCCAGCTCCTTTCATTCAGTCAGTAGCTTCAATCATTTCTGGACGTTTTTCAATGGCAAAAATCATTGAATATTGTAAGTGCACAAACAGTAATTTCTCCGCATTGCAAGGTGCAATTCTGAAATTTTTTACTTTTTCCTGCTCCTCTTAGCATGATAAAGAAGATTCAAAGAGAGTGAGATGCCAGCTCCTTTCATTCAGTCAGTAGCTTCAATCATTTCTGGTATATGAATAACATGATGTTTTTCAATGGCAAAAATCAATGAATATTGTAAATGCACAAACAGTAATTTCTCCGCATTGCAAGGTGCAATTCTGAAATTTTTTGCTTTTTCCTGCTCCTCTTAGCATGATAAAGAAGATTCAAAGAGAGTGAGATGCCAGCTCCTTTCATTCAGTCAGTAGCTTCAATCATTTCTGGACGTTTTTCAATGGCAAAAATCAATGAATATTGTAAATGCACAAACAGTAATTTCTCCGCATTGCAAGGTGCAATTCTGAAATTTTTTGCTTTTTCCTGCTCCTCTTAGCATGATAAACAAGATTAAAAGAGAGTGAGATGCCAGCTCCTTTCATTCAGTCAGTAGCTTCAATCATTTCTGGACGTTTTTCAATGGCAAAAATCAATGAATATTGTAAATGCACAAACAGTAATTTCTCCGCATTGCAAGGTGCAATTCTGAAGTTTTTTGCTTTTTCCTGCTCCTCTTAGCATGATAAAGAAGATTCAAAGAGAGTGAGATGCCAGCTCCTTTCATTCAGTCAGTAGCTTCAATCATTTCTGGACGTTTTTCAATGGCAAAAATCATTGAATATTGTAAATGCACAAACAGTAATTTCTCCGCATTGCAAGGTGCAATTCTGAAATTTTTTACTTTTTCCTGCTCCTCTTAGCATGATAAAGAAGATTCAAAGAGAGTGAGATGCCAGCTCCTTTCATTCAGTCAGTAGCTTCAATCATTTCTGGTATATGAATAACATGATGTTTTTCAATGGCAAAAATCAATGAATATTGTAAATGCACAAACAGTAATTTCTCCGCATTGCAAGGTGCAATTCTGAAATTTTTTGCTTTTTCCTGCTCCTCTTAGCATAATAAAGAAGATTCAAAGAAAGTGAGATGCCAGCTCCTTTCATTCAGTCAGTAGCTTCAATCATTTCTGGACGTTTTTCAATGGCAAACATCAATGAATATTGTAAATGCACAAACAGTAATTTCTTCGCATTGCAAGGTGCAATTCTGAAATTTTTTGCTTTTTCCTGCTCCTCTTAGCATGATAAACAAGATTCAAAGAGAGTGAGATGCCAGCTCCTTTCATTCAGTCAGTAGCTTCAATCATTTCTGGACGTTTTTCAATGGCAAAAATCAATGAATATTGTAAATGCACAAACAGTAATTTCTCCGCATTGCAAGGTGCAATTCTGAAATTTTTTACTTTTTCCTGCTCCTCTTAGCATGATAAAGAAGATTCAAAGAGAGTGAGATGCCAGCTCCTTTCATTCAGTCAGTAGCTTCAAACATTCCTGGTATATGAATAACATAATGTTTTTCAATGGCAAAAATCAATGAATATTGTAAATGCACAAACAGTAATTTCTCCGCATTGCAAGGTGCAATTCTGAAATTTTTTGCTTTTTCCTGCTCCTCTTAGCATGATAAAGAAGATTCAAAGAGAGTGAGATGCCAGCTCCTTTCATTCAGTCAGTAGCTTCAATCATTTCTGGACGTTTTTCAATTGCAAAAATCAATGAATATTGTAAATGCACAAACAGTAATTTCTCCGCATTGCAAGGTGCAATTCTGAAATTTTTTGCTTTTTCCTGCTCCTCTTAGCATGATAAAGAAGATTCAAAGAGAGTGAGATGCCAGCTCCTTTCATTCAGTCAGTAGCTTCAAACATTTCTGGTATATGAATAACATGATGTTTTTCAATGGCAAAAATCAATGAATATTGTAAATGCACAAACAGTAATTTCTCCGCATTGCAAGGTGCAATTCTGAAATTTTTTGCTTTTTCCTGCTCCTCTTAGCATGATAAAGAAGATTCAAAGAGAGTGAGATGCCAGCTCCTTTCATTCAGTCAGTAGCATCAATCATTTCTGGTATATGAATAACATGATGTTTTTCAATGGCAAAAATCAATGAATATTGTAAATGCACAAACAGTAATTTCTCCGCATTGCAAGGTGCAATTCTGAAATTTTTTGCTTTTTCCTGCTCCTCTTAGCATGATAAAGAAGATTCAAAGAGAGTGAGATGCCAGCTCCTTTCGTTCAGTCAGTAGCTTCAATCATTTCTGGACGTTTTTCAAAGGCAAAAATCATTGAATATTGTAAATGCACAAACAGTAATTTCTCCGCATTGCAAGGTGCAATTCTGAAATTTTTTACTTTTTCCTGCTCCTCTTAGCATGATAAAGAAGATTCAAAGAGAGTGAGATGCCAGGTCCTTTCATTCAGTCAGTAGCTTCAATCATTTCTGGTATATGAATAACATGATGTTTTTCAATGGCAAAAATCAATGAATATTGTAAATGCACAAACAGTAATTTCTCCGCATTGCAAGGTGCAATTCTGAAATTTTTTGCTTTTTCCTGCTCCTCTTAGCATGATAAAGAAGATTCAAAGAGAGTGAGATGCCAGCTCCTTTCATTCAGTCAGTAGCATCAATCATTTCTGGTATATGAATAACATGATGTTTTTCAATGGCAAAAATCAATGAATATTGTAAATGCACAAACAGTAATTTCTCCGCATTGCAAGGTGCAATTCTGAAATTTTTTGCTTTTTCCTGCTCCTCTTAGCATGATAAAGAAGATTCAAAGAGAGTGAGATGCCAGCTCCTTTCGTTCAGTCAGTAGCTTCAATCATTTCTGGACGTTTTTCAAAGGCAAAAATCATTGAATATTGTAAATGCACAAACAGTAATTTCTCCGCATTGCAAGGTGCAATTCTGAAATTTTTTACTTTTTCCTGCTCCTCTTAGCATGATAAAGAAGATTCAAAGAGAGTGAGATGCCAGCTCCTTTCATTCAGTCAGTAGCTTCAATCATTTCTGGTATATGAATAACATGATGTTTTTCAATGGCAAAAATCAATGAATATTGTAAATGCACAAACAGTAATTTCTCCGCATTGCAAGGTGCAATTCTGAAATTTTTTGCTTTTTCCTGCTCCTCTTAGCATGATAAAGAAGATACAAAGAGAGTGAGATGCCAGCTCCTTTCATTCAGTCAGTAGCTTCAATCATTTCTGGACGTTTTTCAATGGCAAAAATCATTGAATATTGTAAGTGCACAAACAGTAATTTCTCCGCATTGCAAGGTGCAATTCTGAAATTTTTTACTTTTTCCTGCTCCTCTTAGCATGATAAAGAAGATTCAAAGAGAGTGAGATGCCAGCTCCTTTCATTCAGTCAGTAGCTTCAATCATTTCTGGTATATGAATAACATGATGTTTTTCAATGGCAAAAATCAATGAATATTGTAAATGCACAAACAGTAATTTCTCCGCATTGCAAGGTGCAATTCTGAAATTTTTTGCTTTTTCCTGCTCCTCTTAGCATGATAAAGAAGATTCAAAGAGAGTGAGATGCCAGCTCCTTTCATTCAGTCAGTAGCTTCAATCATTTCTGGACGTTTTTCAATGGCAAAAATCAATGAATATTGTAAATGCACAAACAGTAATTTCTCCGCATTGCAAGGTGCAATTCTGAAATTTTTTGCTTTTTCCTGCTCCTCTTAGCATGATAAACAAGATTAAAAGAGAGTGAGATGCCAGCTCCTTTCATTCAGTCAGTAGCTTCAATCATTTCTGGACGTTTTTCAATGGCAAAAATCAATGAATATTGTAAATGCACAAACAGTAATTTCTCCGCATTGCAAGGTGCAATTCTGAAATTTTTTGCTTTTTCCTGCTCCTCTTAGCATGATAAAGAAGATTCAAAGAGAGTGAGATGCCAGCTCCTTTCATTCAGTCAGTAGCTTCAAACATTCCTGGTATATGAATAACATGATGTTTTTCAATGGCAAAAATCAATGAATATTGTAAATGCACAAACAGTAATTTCTCCGCATTGCAAGGTGCAATTCTGAAATTTTTTGCTTTTTCCTGCTCCTCTTAGCATGATAAAGAAGATTCAAAGAGAGTGAGATGCCAGCTCCTTTCATTCAGTCAGTAGCTTCAATCATTTCTGGACGTTTTTCAATTGCAAAAATCAATGAATATTGTAAATGCACAAACAGTAATTTCTCCGCATTGCAAGGTGCAACTCTGAAATTTTTTGCTTTTTCCTGCTCCTCTTAGCATGATAAAGAAGATTCAAAGAGAGTGAGATGCCAGCTCCTTTCATTCAGTCAGTAGCTTCAATCATTTCTGGTATATGAATAACGTGATGTTTTTCAATGGCAAAAATCAATGAATATTGTAAATGCACAAACAGTAATTTCTCCGCATTGCAAGGTGCAATTCTGAAATTTTTTGCTTTTTCCTGCTCCTCTTAGCATGATAAAGAAGATTCAAAGAGAGTGAGATGCCAGCTCCTTTCATTCAGTCAGTAGCTTCAAACATTTCTGGTATATGAATAACATGATGTTTTTCAATGGCAAAAATCAATGAATATTGTAAATGCACAAACAGTAATTTCTCCGCATTGCAAGGTGCAATTCTGAAATTTTTTGCTTTTTCCTGCTCCTCTTAGCATGATAAAGAAGATTCAAGGAGAGTGAGATGCCAGCTCCTTTCATTCAGTCAGTAGCTTCAAACATTTCTGGTATATGAATAACATGATGTTTTTCAATGGCAAAAATCAATGAATATTGTAAATGCACAAACAGTAATTTCTCCGCATTGCAAGGTGCAATTCTGAAATTTTTTGCTTTATCCTGCTCCTCTTAGCATGATAAAGAAGATTCAAAGAGAGTGAGATGCCAGCTCCTTTCATTCAGTCAGTAGCTTCAATCATTTCTGGACGTTTTTCAATGGCAAAAATCATTGAATATTGTAAATGCACAAACAGTAATTTCTCCGCATTGCAAGGTGCAATTCTGAAATTTTTTACTTTTTCCTGCTCCTCTTAGCATGATAAAGAAGATTCAAAGAGAGTGAGATGCCAGCTCCTTTCATTCAGTCAGTAGCTTCAATCATTTCTGGTATATGAATAACATGATGTTTTTCAATGGCAAAAATCAATGAATATTGTAAATGCACAAACAGTAATTTCTCCGCATTGCAATGTGCAATTCTGAGATTTTTTGCTTTTTCCTGCTCCTCTTAGCATGATAAAGAAGATTCAAAGAGAGTGAGATGCCAGCTCCTTTCATTCAGTCAGTAGCTTCAATCATTTCTGGACGTTTTTCAATGGCAAAAATCAATGAATATTCTAAATGCACAAACAGTAATTTCTCCGCATTGCAAGGTGCAATTCTGAAATTTTTTGCTTTTTCCTGCTCCTCTTAGCATGATAAACAAGATTCAAAGAGAGTGAGATGCCAGCTCCTTTCATTCAGTCAGTAGCTTCAATCATTTCTGGACGTTTTTCAATGGCAAAAATCAATGAATATTGTAAATGCACAAACAGTAATTTCTCCGCATTGCAAGGTGCAATTCTGAAATTTTTTGCTTTTTCCTGCTCCTCTTAGCATGATAAAGAAGATTCAAAGAGAGTGAGAAGCCAGCTCCTTTCATTCAGTCAGTAGCTTCAATCATTTCTGGACGTTTTTCAATTGCAAAAATCAATGAATATTGTAAATGCACAAACAGTAATTTCTCCGCATTGCAAGGTGCAATTCTGAAATTTTTTGCTTTTTCCTGCTCCTCTTAGCATGATAAAGAAGATTCAAAGAGAGTGAGATGCCAGCTCCTTTCATTCAGTCAGTAGCTTCAATCATTTCTGGTATATGAATAACATGATGTTTTTCAATGGCAAAAATCAATGAATATTGTAAATGCACAAACAGTAATTTCTCCGCATTGCAAGGTGCAATTCTGAAATTTTTTGCTTTTTCCTGCTCCTCTTAGCATGATAAAGAAGATTCAAGGAGAGTGAGATGCCAGCTCCTTTCATTCAGTCAGTAGCTTCAAACATTTCTGGTATATGAATAACATGATGTTTTTCAATGGCAAAAATCAATGAATATTGTAAATGCACAAACAGTAATTTCTCCGCATTGCAAGGTGCAATTCTGAAATTTTTTGCTTTATCCTGCTCCTCTTAGCATGATAAAGAAGATTCAAAGAGAGTGAGATGCCAGCTCCTTTCATTCAGTCAGTAGCTTCAATCATTTCTGGACGTTTTTCAATGGCAAAAATCATTGAATATTGTAAATGCACAAACAGTAATTTCTCCGCATTGCAAGGTGCAATTCTGAAATTTTTTACTTTTTCCTGCTCCTCTTAGCATGATAAAGAAGATTCAAAGAGAGTGAGATGCCAGCTCCTTTCATTCAGTCAGTAGCTTCAATCATTTCTGGTATATGAATAACATGATGTTTTTCAATGGCAAAAATCAATGAATATTGTAAATGCACAAACAGTAATTTCTCCGCATTGCAAGGTGCAATTCTGAAATTTTTTGCTTTTTCCTGCTCCTCTTAGCATAATAAAGAAGATTCAAAGAAAGTGAGATGCCAGCTCCTTTCATTCAGTCAGTAGCTTCAATCATTTCTGGACGTTTTTCAATGGCAAACATCAATGAATATTGTAAATGCACAAACAGTAATTTCTTCGCATTGCAAGGTGCAATTCTGAAATTTTTTGCTTTTTCCTGCTCCTCTTAGCATGATAAACAAGATTCAAAGAGAGTGAGATGCCAGCTCCTTTCATTCAGTCAGTAGCTTCAATCATTTCTGGACGTTTTTCAATGGCAAAAATCAATGAATATTGTAAATGCACAAACAGTAATTTCTCCGCATTGCAAGGTGCAATTCTGAAATTTTTTACTTTTTCCTGCTCCTCTTAGCATGATAAAGAAGATTCAAAGAGAGTGAGATGCCAGCTCCTTTCATTCAGTCAGTAGCTTCAAACATTCCTGGTATATGAATAACATAATGTTTTTCAATGGCAAAAATCAATGAATATTGTAAATGCACAAACAGTAATTTCTCCGCATTGCAAGGTGCAATTCTGAAATTTTTTGCTTTTTCCTGCTCCTCTTAGCATGATAAAGAAGATTCAAAGAGAGTGAGATGCCAGCTCCTTTCATTCAGTCAGTAGCTTCAATCATTTCTGGACGTTTTTCAATTGCAAAAATCAATGAATATTGTAAATGCACAAACAGTAATTTCTCCGCATTGCAAGGTGCAATTCTGAAATTTTTTGCTTTTTCCTGCTCCTCTTAGCATGATAAAGAAGATTCAAAGAGAGTGAGATGCCAGCTCCTTTCATTCAGTCAGTAGCTTCAAACATTTCTGGTATATGAATAACATGATGTTTTTCAATGGCAAAAATCAATGAATATTGTAAATGCACAAACAGTAATTTCTCCGCATTGCAAGGTGCAATTCTGAAATTTTTTGCTTTTTCCTGCTCCTCTTAGCATGATAAAGAAGATTCAAAGAGAGTGAGATGCCAGCTCCTTTCATTCAGTCAGTAGCATCAATCATTTCTGGTATATGAATAACATGATGTTTTTCAATGGCAAAAATCAATGAATATTGTAAATGCACAAACAGTAATTTCTCCGCATTGCAAGGTGCAATTCTGAAATTTTTTGCTTTTTCCTGCTCCTCTTAGCATGATAAAGAAGATTCAAAGAGAGTGAGATGCCAGCTCCTTTCGTTCAGTCAGTAGCTTCAATCATTTCTGGACGTTTTTCAAAGGCAAAAATCATTGAATATTGTAAATGCACAAACAGTAATTTCTCCGCATTGCAAGGTGCAATTCTGAAATTTTTTACTTTTTCCTGCTCCTCTTAGCATGATAAAGAAGATTCAAAGAGAGTGAGATGCCAGGTCCTTTCATTCAGTCAGTAGCTTCAATCATTTCTGGTATATGAATAACATGATGTTTTTCAATGGCAAAAATCAATGAATATTGTAAATGCACAAACAGTAATTTCTCCGCATTGCAAGGTGCAATTCTGAAATTTTTTGCTTTTTCCTGCTCCTCTTAGCATGATAAAGAAGATTCAAAGAGAGTGAGATGCCAGCTCCTTTCATTCAGTCAGTAGCATCAATCATTTCTGGTATATGAATAACATGATGTTTTTCAATGGCAAAAATCAATGAATATTGTAAATGCACAAACAGTAATTTCTCCGCATTGCAAGGTGCAATTCTGAAATTTTTTGCTTTTTCCTGCTCCTCTTAGCATGATAAAGAAGATTCAAAGAGAGTGAGATGCCAGCTCCTTTCGTTCAGTCAGTAGCTTCAATCATTTCTGGACGTTTTTCAAAGGCAAAAATCATTGAATATTGTAAATGCACAAACAGTAATTTCTCCGCATTGCAAGGTGCAATTCTGAAATTTTTTACTTTTTCCTGCTCCTCTTAGCATGATAAAGAAGTTTCAAAGAGAGTGAGATGCCAGCTCCTTTCATTCAGTCAGTAGCTTCAATCATTTCTGGTATATGAATAACATGATGTTTTTCAATGGCAAAAATCAATGAATATTGTAAATGCACAAACAGTAATTTCTCCGCATTGCAAGGTGCAATTCTGAAATTTTTTGCTTTTTCCTGCTCCTCTTAGCATGATAAAGAAGATACAAAGAGAGTGAGATGCCAGCTCCTTTCATTCAGTCAGTAGCTTCAATCATTTCTGGACGTTTTTCAATGGCAAAAATCATTGAATATTGTAAGTGCACAAACAGTAATTTCTCCGCATTGCAAGGTGCAATTCTGAAATTTTTTACTTTTTCCTGCTCCTCTTAGCATGATAAAGAAGATTCAAAGAGAGTGAGATGCCAGCTCCTTTCATTCAGTCAGTAGCTTCAATCATTTCTGGTATATGAATAACATGATGTTTTTCAATGGCAAAAATCAATGAATATTGTAAATGCACAAACAGTAATTTCTCCGCATTGCAAGGTGCAATTCTGAAATTTTTTGCTTTTTCCTGCTCCTCTTAGCATGATAAAGAAGATTCAAAGAGAGTGAGATGCCAGCTCCTTTCATTCAGTCAGTAGCTTCAATCATTTCTGGACGTTTTTCAATGGCAAAAATCAATGAATATTGTAAATGCACAAACAGTAATTTCTCCGCATTGCAAGGTGCAATTCTGAAATTTTTTGCTTTTTCCTGCTCCTCTTAGCATGATAAACAAGATTAAAAGAGAGTGAGATGCCAGCTCCTTTCATTCAGTCAGTAGCTTCAATCATTTCTGGACGTTTTTCAATGGCAAAAATCAATGAATATTGTAAATGCACAAACAGTAATTTCTCCGCATTGCAAGGTGCAATTCTGAAATTTTTTGCTTTTTCCTGCTCCTCTTAGCATGATAAAGAAGATTCAAAGAGAGTGAGATGCCAGCTCCTTTCATTCAGTCAGTAGCTTCAAACATTCCTGGTATATGAATAACATGATGTTTTTCAATGGCAAAAATCAATGAATATTGTAAATGCACAAACAGTAATTTCTCCGCATTGCAAGGTGCAATTCTGAAATTTTTTGCTTTTTCCTGCTCCTCTTAGCATGATAAAGAAGATTCAAAGAGAGTGAGATGCCAGCTCCTTTCATTCAGTCAGTAGCTTCAATCATTTCTGGACGTTTTTCAATTGCAAAAATCAATGAATATTGTAAATGCACAAACAGTAATTTCTCCGCATTGCAAGGTGCAACTCTGAAATTTTTTGCTTTTTCCTGCTCCTCTTAGCATGATAAAGAAGATTCAAAGAGAGTGAGATGCCAGCTCCTTTCATTCAGTCAGTAGCTTCAATCATTTCTGGTATATGAATAACGTGATGTTTTTCAATGGCAAAAATCAATGAATATTGTAAATGCACAAACAGTAATTTCTCCGCATTGCAAGGTGCAATTCTGAAATTTTTTGCTTTTTCCTGCTCCTCTTAGCATGATAAAGAAGATTCAAAGAGAGTGAGATGCCAGCTCCTTTCATTCAGTCAGTAGCTTCAAACATTTCTGGTATATGAATAACATGATGTTTTTCAATGGCAAAAATCAATGAATATTGTAAATGCACAAACAGTAATTTCTCCGCATTGCAAGGTGCAATTCTGAAATTTTTTGCTTTTTCCTGCTCCTCTTAGCATGATAAAGAAGATTCAAGGAGAGTGAGATGCCAGCTCCTTTCATTCAGTCAGTAGCTTCAAACATTTCTGGTATATGAATAACATGATGTTTTTCAATGGCAAAAATCAATGAATATTGTAAATGCACAAACAGTAATTTCTCCGCATTGCAAGGTGCAATTCTGAAATTTTTTGCTTTATCCTGCTCCTCTTCGCATGATAAAGAAGATTCAAAGAGAGTGAGATGCCAGCTCCTTTCATTCAGTCAGTAGCTTCAATCATTTCTGGACGTTTTTCAATGGCAAAAATCATTGAATATTGTAAATGCACAAACAGTAATTTCTCCGCATTGCAAGGTGCAATTCTGAAATTTTTTACTTTTTCCTGCTCCTCTTAGCATGATAAAGAAGATTCAAAGAGAGTGAGATGCCAGCTCCTTTCATTCAGTCAGTAGCTTCAATCATTTCTGGTATATGAATAACATGATGTTTTTCAATGGCAAAAATCAATGAATATTGTAAATGCACAAACAGTAATTTCTCCGCATTGCAATGTGCAATTCTGAGATTTTTTGCTTTTTCCTGCTCCTCTTAGCATGATAAAGAAGATTCAAAGAGAGTGAGATGCCAGCTCCTTTCATTCAGTCAGTAGCTTCAATCATTTCTGGACGTTTTTCAATGGCAAAAATCAATGAATATTCTAAATGCACAAACAGTAATTTCTCCGCATTGCAAGGTGCAATTCTGAAATTTTTTGCTTTTTCCTGCTCCTCTTAGCATGATAAACAAGATTCAAAGAGAGTGAGATGCCAGCTCCTTTCATTCAGTCAGTAGCTTCAATCATTTCTGGACGTTTTTCAATGGCAAAAATCAATGAATATTGTAAATGCACAAACAGTAATTTCTCCGCATTGCAAGGTGCAATTCTGAAATTTTTTGCTTTTTCCTGCTCCTCTTAGCATGATAAAGAAGATTCAAAGAGAGTGAGAAGCCAGCTCCTTTCATTCAGTCAGTAGCTTCAATCATTTCTGGACGTTTTTCAATTGCAAAAATCAATGAATATTGTAAATGCACAAACAGTAATTTCTCCGCATTGCAAGGTGCAATTCTGAAATTTTTTGCTTTTTCCTGCTCCTCTTAGCATGATAAAGAAGATTCAAAGAGAGTGAGATGCCAGCTCCTTTCATTCAGTCAGTAGCTTCAATCATTTCTGGTATATGAATAACATGATGTTTTTCAATGGCAAAAATCAATGAATATTGTAAATGCACAAACAGTAATTTCTCCGCATTGCAAGGTGCAATTCTGAAATTTTTTGCTTTTTCCTGCTCCTCTTAGCATGATAAAGAAGATTCAAGGAGAGTGAGATGCCAGCTCCTTTCATTCAGTCAGTAGCTTCAAACATTTCTGGTATATGAATAACATGATGTTTTTCAATGGCAAAAATCAATGAATATTGTAAATGCACAAACAGTAATTTCTCCGCATTGCAAGGTGCAATTCTGAAATTTTTTGCTTTATCCTGCTCCTCTTAGCATGATAAAGAAGATTCAAAGAGAGTGAGATGCCAGCTCCTTTCATTCAGTCAGTAGCTTCAATCATTTCTGGACGTTTTTCAATGGCAAAAATCATTGAATATTGTAAATGCACAAACAGTAATTTCTCCGCATTGCAAGGTGCAATTCTGAAATTTTTTACTTTTTCCTGCTCCTCTTAGCATGATAAAGAAGATTCAAAGAGAGTGAGATGCCAGCTCTTTTCATTCAGTCAGTAGCTTCAATCATTTCTGGTATATGAATAACATGATGTTTTTCAATGGCAAAAATCAATGAATATTGTAAATGCACAAACAGCAATTTCTCCGCATTGCAATGTGCAATTCTGAGATTTTTTGCTTTTTCCTGCTCCTCTTAGCATGATAAAGAAGATTCAAAGAGAGTGAGATGCCAGCTCCTTTCATTCAGTCAGTAGCTTCAATCATTTCTGGACGTTTTTCAATGGCAAAAATCAATGAATATTCTAAATGCACAAACAGTAATTTCTCCGCATTGCAAGGTGCAATTCTGAAATTTTTTGCTTTTTCCTGCTCCTCTTAGCATGATAAACAAGATTCAAAGAGAGTGAGATGCCAGCTCCTTTCATTCAGTCAGTAGCTTCAATCATTTCTGGACGTTTTTCAATGGCAAAAATCAATGAATATTGTAAATGCACAAACAGTAATTTCTCCGCATTGCAAGGTGCAATTCTGAAATTTTTTGCTTTTTCCTGCTCCTCTTAGCATGATAAAGAAGATTCAAAGAGAGTGAGAAGCCAGCTCCTTTCATTCAGTCAGTAGCTTCAATCATTTCTGGACGTTTTTCAATTGCAAAAATCAATGAATATTGTAAATGCACAAACAGTAATTTCTCCGCATTGCAAGGTGCAATTCTGAAATTTTTTGCTTTTTCCTGCTCCTCTTAGCATGATAAAGAAGATTCAAAGAGAGTGAGATGCCAGCTCCTTTCATTCAGTCAGTAGCTTCAATCATTTCTGGTATATGAATAACATGATGTTTTTCAATGGCAAAAATCAATGAATATTGTAAATGCACAAACAGTAATTTCTCCGCATTGCAAGGTGCAATTCTGAAATTTTTTGCTTTTTCCTGCTCCTCTTAGCATGATAAAGAAGATTCAAAGAGAATGAGATGCCAGCTCCTTTCATTCAGTCAGTAGCTTCAATCATTTCTGGACGTTTTTCAATGGCAAAAATCAATGAATATTGTAAATGCACAAACAGTAATTTCTCCGCATTGCAAGGTGCAATTCTGAAATTTTTTGCTTTTTCCTGCTCCTCTTAGCATGATAAAGAAGATTCAAAGAGAGTGAGATGCCAGCTCCTTTCATTCAGTCAGTAGCTTCAATCATTTCTGGACGTTTTTCAATGGCAAAAATCAATGAATATTGTAAATGCACAAACAGTAATTTCTCCGCATTGCAAGGTGCAATTCTGAAATTTTTTGCTTTTTCCTGCTCCTCTTAGCATGATAAAAAAGATTCAAAGAGAGTGAGATGCCAGCTCCTTTCATTCAGTCAGTAGCTTCAAACATTTCTGGTATATGAATAACATGATGTTTTTCAATGGCAAAAATCAATGAATATTGTAAATGCACAAACAGTAATTTCTCCGCATTGCAAGGTGCAATTCTGAATTTTTTTGCTTTTTCCTGCTCCTCTTAGCATGATAAAGAAGATTCAAAGAGAGTGAGACGCCAGCTCCTTTCGTTCAGTCAGTAGCTTCAATCATTTCTGGACGTTTTTCAATGGCAAAAATCATTGAATATTGTAAATGCACAAACAGTAATTTCTCCGCATTGCAAGGTGCAATTCTGAAATTTTTTACTTTTTCCTGCTCCTCTTAGCATGATAAAGAAGATTCAAAGAGAGTGAGATGCCAGCTCCTTTCATTCAGTCAGTAGCTTCAATCATTTCTGGTATATGAATAACATGATGTTTTTCAATGGCAAAAATCAATGAATATTGTAAATGCACAAATAGTAATATCTCCACATTGCAAGGTGCAATTCTGAAATTTTTTGCTTTTTCCTGTTAATCCTAGCATGATAAAGAAGATTCAAAGAGAGTGAGATGCCAGCTCCTTTCATTCAGTCAGTAGCTTCAAACATTTCTGGTATATGAAAAACATGTTTTTCAATGGCAAAAATCAATGAATATTGTAAATGCACAAACAGTAATATCTCCACATTGCAAGGTGCAATTCTGAAATTTTTTGCTTTTTCCTGCTAATCCTAGCATGATAAAGAAGATTCAAAGAGAGTGAGATGCCAGCTCCTTTCATTCAGTCAGTAGCTTCAAACATTTCTGGTATATGAAAAACATGTTTTTCAATGGCAAAAATCAATGAATATTGTAAATGCACAAACAGTAATATCTCCACATTGCAAGGTGCAATTCTGAAATTTTTTGCTTTTTCCTGCTAATCCAAGCATGATAAAGAAGATTCAAAGAGAGTGAGATGCCAGCTCCTTTCATTCAGTCAGTAGCTTCAAACATTTCTGGTATATGAATAACATGATGTTTTTCAATGGCAAAAATCAATGAATATTGTAAATGCACAAACAGTAATTTCTCCGCATTGCAAGGTGCAATTCTGAAATTTTTTGCTTTTTCCTGCTCCTCTTAGCATGATAAAGAAGATTCAAAGAGAGTGAGATGCCAGCTCCTTTCATTCAGTCAGTAGCTTCAAACATTTCTGGTATATGAATAACATGATGTTTTTCAATGGCAAAAATCAATGAATATTGTAAATGCACAAACAGTAATTTCTCCGCATTGCAAGGTGCAATTCTGAAATTTTTTGCTTTTTCCTGCTCCTCTTAGCATGATAAAGACGATTCAAAGAGAGTGAGATGCCAGCTCCTTTCATTCAGTCAGTAGCTTCAATCATTTCTGGACGTTTTTCAATGGCAAAAATCAATGAATATTGTAAATGCACAAACAGTAATTTCTCCGCATTGCAAGGTGCAATTCTGAAATTTTTTGCTTTTTCCTGCTCCTCTTAGCATGATAAAGAAAATTCAGAGTGAGATGCCAGCTGCTTTCATTCAGTCAGTAGCTTCAATCATTTCTGGACGTTTTTCAATGGCAAAAATCAATGAATATTGTAAATGCACAAACAGTAATATCTCCACATTGCAAGGTGCAATTCTGAAATTTTTTGCTTTTTCCTGTTAATCCTAGCATGATAAAGAAGATTCAAAGAGAGTGAGATGCCAGCTCCTTTCATTCAGTCAGTAGCTTCAAACATTTCTGGTATATGAAAAACATGTTTTTCAATGGCAAAAATCAATGAATATTGTAAATGCACAAACAGTAATATCTCCACATTGCAAGGTGCAATTCTGAAATTTTTTGCTTTTTCCTGCTAATCCAAGCATGATAAAGAAGATTCAAAGAGAGTGAGATGCCAGCTCCTTTCATTCAGTCAGTAGCTTCAAACATTTCTGGTATATGAATAACATGATGTTTTTCAATGGCAAAAATCAATGAATATTGTAAATGCACAAACAGTAATTTCTCCGCATTGCAAGGTGCAATTCTGAAATTTTTTGCTTTTTCCTGCTCCTCTTAGCATGATAAAGAAGATTCAAAGAGAGTGAGATGCCAGCTCCTTTCATTCAGTCAGTAGCTTCAAACATTTCTGGTATATGAATAACATGATGTTTTTCAATGGCAAAAATCAATGAATATTGTAAATGCACAAACAGTAATTTCTCCGCATTGCAAGGTGCAATTCTGAAATTTTTTGCTTTTTCCTGCTCCTCTTCGCATGATAAAGACGATTCAAAGAGAGTGAGATGCCAGCTCCTTTCATTCAGTCAGTAGCTTCAATCATTTCTGGACGTTTTTCAATGGCAAAAATCAATGAATATTGTAAATGCACAAACAGTAATTTCTCCGCATTGCAAGGTGCAATTCTGAAATTTTTTGCTTTTTCCTGCTCCTCTTAGCATGATAAAGAAAATTCAGAGTGAGATGCCAGCTGCTTTCATTCAGTCAGTAGCTTCAATCATTTCTGGACGTTTTTCAATGGCAAAAATCAATGAATATTGTAAATGCACAAACAGTAATTTCTCCGCATTGCAAGGTGCAATTGTGAAATTTTTTGCTTTTTCCTGCTCCTCTTAGCATGATAAAGAAGATTCAAAGAGAGTGAGATGCCAGCTCCTTTCATTCAGTCAGTAGCTTCAAACATTTCTGGTATATGAATAACATGATGTTTTTCAATGGCAAAAATCAATGAATATTGTAAATGCACAAACAGTAATTTCTCCGCATTGCAATGTGCAATTCTGAAATTTTTTGCTTTTTCCTGCTCCTCTTAGCATGATAAAGACGATTCAAAGAGAGTGAGATGCCAGCTCCTTTCATTCAGTCAGTAGCTTCAATCATTTCTGGACGTTTTTCAATGGCAAAAATCAATGAATATTGTAAATGCACAAACAGTAATTTCTCCGCATTGCAAGGTGCAATTCTGAAATTTTTTGCTTTTTCCTGCTCCTCTTAGCATGATAAAGAAAATTCAGAGTGAGATGCCAGCTGCTTTCATTCAGTCAGTAGCTTCAATCATTTCTGGACGTTTTTCAATGGCAAAAATCAATGAATATTGTAAATGCACAAACAGTAATTTCTCCGCATTGCAAGGTGCAATTCTGAAATTTTTTGCTTTTTCCTGCTCCTCTTAGCATGATAAAGAAGATTCAAAGAGAGTGAGATGCCAGCTCCTTTCATTCAGTCAGTAGCTTCAAACATTTCTGGTATATGAATAACATGATGTTTTTCAATGGCAAAAATCAATGAATATTGTAAATGCACAAACAGTAATTTCTCCGCATTGCAAGGTGCAATTCTGAAATTTTTTACTTTTTCCTGCTCCTCTTAGCATGATAAAGAAGATTCAAAGAGAGTGAGATGCCAGCTCCTTTCGTTCAGTCAGTAGCTTCAATCATTTCTGGACGTTTTTCAAAGGCAAAAATCATTGAATATTGTAAATGCACAAACAGTAATTTCTCCGCATTGCAAGGTGCAATTCTGAAATTTTTTACTTTTTCCTGCTCCTCTTAGCATGATAAAGAAGATTCAAAGAGAGTGAGATGCCAGCTCCTTTTATTCAGTCAGTAGCTTCAATCATTTCTGGTATATGAATAACATGATGTTTTTCAATGGCAAAAATCAATGAATATTGTAAATGCACAAACAGTAATTTCTCCGCATTGCAAGGTGCAATTCTGAAGTTTTTTGCTTTTTCCTGCTCCTCTTAGCATGATAAAGAAGATTCAAAGAGAGTGAGATGCCAGCTCCTTTCATTCAGTCAGTAGCTTCAATCATTTCTGGACGTTTTTCAATGGCAAAAATCAATGAATATTGTAAATGCACAAACAGTAATTTCTCCGCATTGCAAGGTGCAATTCTGAAATTTTTTGCTTTTTCCTGCTCCTCTTAGCATGATAAAGAAAATTCAGACTGAGATGCCAGCTCCTTTCATTCAGTCAGTAGCTTCAATCATTTCTGGACGTTTTTCAATGGCAAAAATCAATGAATATTGTAAATGCACAAACAGTAATTTCTCCGCATTGCAAGGTGCAATTCTGAAATTTTTTGCTTTTTCCTGCTCCTCTTAGCATGATAAAGAAGATTCAAAGAGAGTGAGATGCCAGCTCCTTTCATTCAGTCAGTAGCTTCAAACATTTCTGGTATATGAATAACATGATGTTTTTCAATGGCAAAAATCAATGAATATTGTAAATGCACAAACAGTAATTTCTCCGCATTGCAAGGTGCAATTCTGAAATTTTTTGCTTTTTCCTGCTCCTCTTAGCATGATAAAGAAGATTCAAAGAGAGTGAGATGCCAGCTCCTTTCGTTCATTCAGTAGCTTCAATCATTTCTGGACGTTTTTCAAAGGCAAAAATCATTGAATATTGTAAATGCACAAACAGTAATTTCTCCGCATTGCAAGGTGCAATTCTGAAATTTTTTACTTTTTCCTGCTCCTCTTAGCATGATAAAGAAGATTCAAAGAGAGTGAGATGCCAGCTCCTTTCATTCAGTCAGTAGCTTCAATCATTTCTGGTATATGAATAACATGATGTTTTTCAATGGCAAAAATCAATGAATATTGTAAATGCACAAACAGTAATTTCTCCGCATTGCAAGGTGCAATTCTGAAGTTTTTTGCTTTTTCCTGCTCCTCTTAGCATGATAAAGAAGATTCAAAGAGAGTGAGATGCCAGCTCCTTTCATTCAGTCAGTAGCTTCAATCATTTCTGGACGTTTTTCAATGGCAAAAATCATTGAATATTGTAAATGCACAAACAGTAATTTCTCCGCATTGCAAGGTGCAATTCTGAAGTTTTTTGCTTTTTCCTGCTCCTCTTAGCATGATAAAGAAGATTCAAAGAGAGTGAGATGCCAGCTCCTTTCATTCAGTCAGTAGCTTCAATCATTTCTGGACGTTTTTCAATGGCAAAAATCAATGAATATTGTAAATGCACAAACAGTAATTTCTCCGCATTGCAAGGTGCAATTCTGAAATTTTTTGCTTTTTCCTGCTCCTCTTAGCATGATAAAGAAAATTCAGACTGAGATGCCAGCTCCTTTCATTCAGTCAGTAGCTTCAATCATTTCTGGACGTTTTTCAATGGCAAAAATCAATGAATATTGTAAATGCACAAACAGTAATTTCTCCGCATTGCAAGGTGCAATTCTGAAATTTTTTGCTTTTTCCTGCTCCTCTTAGCATGATAAAGAAGATTCAAAGAGAGTGAGATGCCAGCTCCTTTCATTCAGTCAGTAGCTTCAAACATTTCTGGTATATGAATAACATGATGTTTTTCAATGGCAAAAATCAATGAATATTGTAAATGCACAAACAGTAATTTCTCCGCATTGCAAGGTGCAATTCTGAAATTTTTTGCTTTTTCCTGCTCCTCTTAGCATGATAAAGAAGATTCAAAGAGAGTGAGATGCCAGCTCCTTTCGTTCATTCAGTAGCTTCAATCATTTCTGGACGTTTTTCAAAGGCAAAAATCATTGAATATTGTAAATGCACAAACAGTAATTTCTCCGCATTGCAAGGTGCAATTCTGAAATTTTTTACTTTTTCCTGCTCCTCTTAGCATGATAAAGAAGATTCAAAGAGAGTGAGATGCCAGCTCCTTTCATTCAGTCAGTAGCTTCAATAATTTCTGGTATATGAATAACATGATGTTTTTCAATGGCAAAAATCAATGAATATTGTAAATGCACAAACAGTAATTTCTCCGCATTGCAAGGTGCAATTCTGAAGTTTTTTGCTTTTTCCTGCTCCTCTTAGCATGATAAAGAAGATTCAAAGAGAGTGAGATGCCAGCTCCTTTCATTCAGTCAGTAGCTTCAATCATTTCTGGACGTTTTTCAATGGCAAAAATCATTGAATATTGTAAATGCACAAACAGTAATTTCTCCGCATTGCAAGGTGCAATTCTGAAATTTTTTACTTTTTCCTGCTCCTCTTAGCATGATAAAGAAGATTCAAAGAGAGTGAGATGCCAGCTCCTTTCATTCAGTCAGTAGCTTCAATCATTTCTGGTATATGAATAACATGATGTTTTTCAATGGCAAAAATCAATGAATATTGTAAATGCACAAACAGTAATTTCTCCGCATTGCAAGGTGCAATTCTGAAATTTTTTGCTTTTTCCTGCTCCTCTTAGCATAATAAAGAAGATTGAAAGAAAGTGAGATGCCAGCTCCTTTCATTCAGTCAGTAGCTTCAATCATTTCTGGACGTTTTTCAATGGCAAACATCAATGAATATTGTAAATGCACAAACAGTAATTTCTTCGCATTGCAAGGTGCAATTCTGAAATTTTTTGCTTTTTCCTGCTCCTCTTAGCATGATAAACAAGATTCAAAGAGAGTGAGATGCCAGCTCCTTTCATTCAGTCAGTAGCTTCAATCATTTCTGGACGTTTTTCAATGGCAAAAATCAATGAATATTGTAAATGCACAAACAGTAATTTCTCCGCATTGCAAGGTGCAATTCTGAAATTTTTTACTTTTTCCTGCTCCTCTTAGCATGATAAAGAAGATTCAAAGAGAGTGAGATGCCAGCTCCTTTCATTCAGTCAGTAGCTTCAAACATTCCTGGTATATGAATAACATAATGTTTTTCAATGGCAAAAATCAATGAATATTGTAAATGCACAAACAGTAATTTCTCCGCATTGCAAGGTGCAATTCTGAAATTTTTTGCTTTTTCCTGCTCCTCTTAGCATGATAAAGAAGATTCAAAGAGAGTGAGATGCCAGCTCCTTTCATTCAGTCAGTAGCTTCAATCATTTCTGGACGTTTTTCAATTGCAAAAATCAATGAATATTGTAAATGCACAAACAGTAATTTCTCCGCATTGCAAGGTGCAATTCTGAAATTTTTTGCTTTTTCCTGCTCCTCTTAGCATGATAAAGAAGATTCAAAGAGAGTGAGATGCCAGCTCCTTTCATTCAGTCAGTAGCTTCAAACATTTCTGGTATATGAATAACATGATGTTTTTCAATGGCAAAAATCAATGAATATTGTAAATGCACAAACAGTAATTTCTCCGCATTGCAAGGTGCAATTCTGAAATTTTTTGCTTTTTCCTGCTCCTCTTAGCATGATAAAGAAGATTCAAAGAGAGTGAGATGCCAGCTCCTTTCATTCAGTCAGTAGCATCAATCATTTCTGGTATATGAATAACATGATGTTTTTCAATGGCAAAAATCAATGAATATTGTAAATGCACAAACAGTAATTTCTCCGCATTGCAAGGTGCAATTCTGAAATTTTTTGCTTTTTCCTGCTCCTCTTAGCATGATAAAGAAGATTCAAAGAGAGTGAGATGCCAGCTCCTTTCGTTCAGTCAGTAGCTTCAATCATTTCTGGACGTTTTTCAAAGGCAAAAATCATTGAATATTGTAAATGCACAAACAGTAATTTCTCCGCATTGCAAGGTGCAATTCTGAAATTTTTTACTTTTTCCTGCTCCTCTTAGCATGATAAAGAAGATTCAAAGAGAGTGAGATGCCAGCTCCTTTCATTCAGTCAGTAGCTTCAATCATTTCTGGTATATGAATAACATGATGTTTTTCAATGGCAAAAATCAATGAATATTGTAAATGCACAAACAGTAATTTCTCCGCATTGCAAGGTGCAATTCTGAAATTTTTTGCTTTTTCCTGCTCCTCTTAGCATGATAAAGAAGATACAAAGAGAGTGAGATGCCAGCTCCTTTCATTCAGTCAGTAGCTTCAATCATTTCTGGACGTTTTTCAATGGCAAAAATCATTGAATATTGTAAGTGCACAAACAGTAATTTCTCTGCATTGCAAGGTGCAATTCTGAAATTTTTTACTTTTTCCTGCTCCTCTTAGCATGATAAAGAAGATTCAAAGAGAGTGAGATGCCAGCTCCTTTCATTCAGTCAGTAGCTTCAATCATTTCTGGTATATGAATAACATGATGTTTTTCAATGGCAAAAATCAATGAATATTGTAAATGCACAAACAGTAATTTCTCCGCATTGCAAGGTGCAATTCTGAAATTTTTTGCTTTTTCCTGCTCCTCTTAGCATGATAAAGAAGATTCAAAGAGAGTGAGATGCCAGCTCCTTTCATTCAGTCAGTAGCTTCAATCATTTCTGGACGTTTTTCAATGGCAAAAATCAATGAATATTGTAAATGCACAAACAGTAATTTCTCCGCATTGCAAGGTGCAATTCTGAAATTTTTTGCTTTTTCCTGCTCCTCTTAGCATGATAAACAAGATTAAAAGAGAGTGAGATGCCAGCTCCTTTCATTCAGTCAGTAGCTTCAATCATTTCTGGACGTTTTTCAATGGCAAAAATCAATGAATATTGTAAATGCACAAACAGTAATTTCTCCGCATTGCAAGGTGCAATTCTGAAATTTTTTGCTTTTTCCTGCTCCTCTTAGCATGATAAAGAAGATTCAAAGAGAGTGAGATGCCAGCTCCTTTCATTCAGTCAGTAGCTTCAAACATTCCTGGTATATGAATAACATGATGTTTTTCAATGGCAAAAATCAATGAATATTGTAAATGCACAAACAGTAATTTCTCCGCATTGCAAGGTGCAATTCTGAAATTTTTTGCTTTTTCCTGCTCCTCTTAGCATGATAAAGAAGATACAAAGAGAGTGAGATGCCAGCTCCTTTCATTCAGTCAGTAGCTTCAATCATTTCTGGACGTTTTTCAATGGCAAAAATCATTGAATATTGTAAGTGCACAAACAGTAATTTCTCTGCATTGCAAGGTGCAATTCTGAAGTTTTTTGCTTTTTCCTGCTCCTCTTAGCATGATAAAGAAGATTCAAAGAGAGTGAGATGCCAGCTCCTTTCATTCAGTCAGTAGCTTCAATCATTTCTGGACGTTTTTCAATGGCAAAAATCATTGAATATTGTAAATGCACAAACAGTAATTTCTCCGCATTGCAAGGTGCAATTCTGAAGTTTTTTGCTTTTTCCTGCTCCTCTTAGCATGATAAAGAAGATTCAAAGAGAGTGAGATGCCAGCTCCTTTCATTCAGTCAGTAGCTTCAATCATTTCTGGACGTTTTTCAATGGCAAAAATCAATGAATATTGTAAATGCACAAACAGTAATTTCTCCGCATTGCAAGGTGCAATTCTGAAATTTTTTGCTTTTTCCTGCTCCTCTTAGCATGATAAAGAAAATTCAGACTGAGATGCCAGCTCCTTTCATTCAGTCAGTAGCTTCAATCATTTCTGGACGTTTTTCAATGGCAAAAATCAATGAATATTGTAAATGCACAAACAGTAATTTCTCCGCATTGCAAGGTGCAATTCTGAAATTTTTTGCTTTTTCCTGCTCCTCTTAGCATGATAAAGAAGATTCAAAGAGAGTGAGATGCCAGCTCCTTTCATTCAGTCAGTAGCTTCAAACATTTCTGGTATATGAATAACATGATGTTTTTCAATGGCAAAAATCAATGAATATTGTAAATGCACAAACAGTAATTTCTCCGCATTGCAAGGTGCAATTCTGAAATTTTTTGCTTTTTCCTGCTCCTCTTAGCATGATAAAGAAGATTCAAAGAGAGTGAGATGCCAGCTCCTTTCGTTCATTCAGTAGCTTCAATCATTTCTGGACGTTTTTCAAAGGCAAAAATCATTGAATATTGTAAATGCACAAACAGTAATTTCTCCGCATTGCAAGGTGCAATTCTGAAATTTTTTACTTTTTCCTGCTCCTCTTAGCATGATAAAGAAGATTCAAAGAGAGTGAGATGCCAGCTCCTTTCATTCAGTCAGTAGCTTCAATCATTTCTGGTATATGAATAACATGATGTTTTTCAATGGCAAAAATCAATGAATATTGTAAATGCACAAACAGTAATTTCTCCGCATTGCAAGGTGCAATTCTGAAGTTTTTTGCTTTTTCCTGCTCCTCTTAGCATGATAAAGAAGATTCAAAGAGAGTGAGATGCCAGCTCCTTTCATTCAGTCAGTAGCTTCAATCATTTCTGGACGTTTTTCAATGGCAAAAATCATTGAATATTGTAAATGCACAAACAGTAATTTCTCCGCATTGCAAGGTGCAATTCTGAAATTTTTTACTTTTTCCTGCTCCTCTTAGCATGATAAAGAAGATTCAAAGAGAGTGAGATGCCAGCTCCTTTCATTCAGTCAGTAGCTTCAATCATTTCTGGTATATGAATAACATGATGTTTTTCAATGGCAAAAATCAATGAATATTGTAAATGCACAAACAGTAATTTCTCCGCATTGCAAGGTGCAATTCTGAAATTTTTTGCTTTTTCCTGCTCCTCTTAGCATAATAAAGAAGATTGAAAGAAAGTGAGATGCCAGCTCCTTTCATTCAGTCAGTAGCTTCAATCATTTCTGGACGTTTTTCAATGGCAAACATCAATGAATATTGTAAATGCACAAACAGTAATTTCTTCGCATTGCAAGGTGCAATTCTGAAATTTTTTGCTTTTTCCTGCTCCTCTTAGCATGATAAACAAGATTCAAAGAGAGTGAGATGCCAGCTCCTTTCATTCAGTCAGTAGCTTCAATCATTTCTGGACGTTTTTCAATGGCAAAAATCAATGAATATTGTAAATGCACAAACAGTAATTTCTCCGCATTGCAAGGTGCAATTCTGAAATTTTTTACTTTTTCCTGCTCCTCTTAGCATGATAAAGAAGATTCAAAGAGAGTGAGATGCCAGCTCCTTTCATTCAGTCAGTAGCTTCAAACATTCCTGGTATATGAATAACATAATGTTTTTCAATGGCAAAAATCAATGAATATTGTAAATGCACAAACAGTAATTTCTCCGCATTGCAAGGTGCAATTCTGAAATTTTTTGCTTTTTCCTGCTCCTCTTAGCATGATAAAGAAGATTCAAAGAGAGTGAGATGCCAGCTCCTTTCATTCAGTCAGTAGCTTCAATCATTTCTGGACGTTTTTCAATTGCAAAAATCAATGAATATTGTAAATGCACAAACAGTAATTTCTCCGCATTGCAAGGTGCAATTCTGAAATTTTTTGCTTTTTCCTGCTCCTCTTAGCATGATAAAGAAGATTCAAAGAGAGTGAGATGCCAGCTCCTTTCATTCAGTCAGTAGCTTCAAACATTTCTGGTATATGAATAACATGATGTTTTTCAATGGCAAAAATCAATGAATATTGTAAATGCACAAACAGTAATTTCTCCGCATTGCAAGGTGCAATTCTGAAATTTTTTGCTTTTTCCTGCTCCTCTTAGCATGATAAAGAAGATTCAAAGAGAGTGAGATGCCAGCTCCTTTCATTCAGTCAGTAGCATCAATCATTTCTGGTATATGAATAACATGATGTTTTTCAATGGCAAAAATCAATGAATATTGTAAATGCACAAACAGTAATTTCTCCGCATTGCAAGGTGCAATTCTGAAATTTTTTGCTTTTTCCTGCTCCTCTTAGCATGATAAAGAAGATTCAAAGAGAGTGAGATGCCAGCTCCTTTCGTTCAGTCAGTAGCTTCAATCATTTCTGGACGCTTTTCAAAGGCAAAAATCATTGAATATTGTAAATGCACAAACAGTAATTTCTCCGCATTGCAAGGTGCAATTCTGAAATTTTTTACTTTTTCCTGCTCCTCTTAGCATGATAAAGAAGATTCAAAGAGAGTGAGATGCCAGCTCCTTTCATTCAGTCAGTAGCTTCAATCATTTCTGGTATATGAATAACATGATGTTTTTCAATGGCAAAAATCAATGAATATTGTAAATGCACAAACAGTAATTTCTCCGCATTGCAAGGTGCAATTCTGAAATTTTTTGCTTTTTCCTGCTCCTCTTAGCATGATAAAGAAGATACAAAGAGAGTGAGATGCCAGCTCCTTTCATTCAGTCAGTAGCTTCAATCATTTCTGGACGTTTTTCAATGGCAAAAATCATTGAATATTGTAAGTGCACAAACAGTAATTTCTCTGCATTGCAAGGTGCAATTCTGAAATTTTTTACTTTTTCCTGCTCCTCTTAGCATGATAAAGAAGATTCAAAGAGAGTGAGATGCCAGCTCCTTTCATTCAGTCAGTAGCTTCAATCATTTCTGGTATATGAATAACATGATGTTTTTCAATGGCAAAAATCAATGAATATTGTAAATGCACAAACAGTAATTTCTCCGCATTGCAAGGTGCAATTCTGAAATTTTTTGCTTTTTCCTGCTCCTCTTAGCATGATAAAGAAGATTCAAAGAGAGTGAGATGCCAGCTCCTTTCATTCAGTCAGTAGCTTCAATCATTTCTGGACGTTTTTCAATGGCAAAAATCAATGAATATTGTAAATGCACAAACAGTAATTTCTCCGCATTGCAAGGTGCAATTCTGAAATTTTTTGCTTTTTCCTGCTCCTCTTAGCATGATAAACAAGATTAAAAGAGAGTGAGATGCCAGCTCCTTTCATTCAGTCAGTAGCTTCAATCATTTCTGGACGTTTTTCAATGGCAAAAATCAATGAATATTGTAAATGCACAAACAGTAATTTCTCCGCATTGCAAGGTGCAATTCTGAAATTTTTTGCTTTTTCCTGCTCCTCTTAGCATGATAAAGAAGATTCAAAGAGAGTGAGATGCCAGCTCCTTTCATTCAGTCAGTAGCTTCAAACATTCCTGGTATATGAATAACATGATGTTTTTCAATGGCAAAAATCAATGAATATTGTAAATGCACAAACAGTAATTTCTCCGCATTGCAAGGTGCAATTCTGAAATTTTTTGCTTTTTCCTGCTCCTCTTAGCATGATAAAGAAGATACAAAGAGAGTGAGATGCCAGCTCCTTTCATTCAGTCAGTAGCTTCAATCATTTCTGGACGTTTTTCAATGGCAAAAATCATTGAATATTGTAAGTGCACAAACAGTAATTTCTCTGCATTGCAAGGTGCAATTCTGAAATTTTTTACTTTTTCCTGCTCCTCTTAGCATGATAAAGAAGATTCAAAGAGAGTGAGATGCCAGCTCCTTTCATTCAGTCAGTAGCTTCAATCATTTCTGGTATATGAATAACATGATGTTTTTCAATGGCAAAAATCAATGAATATTGTAAATGCACAAACAGTAATTTCTCCGCATTGCAAGGTGCAATTCTGAAATTTTTTGCTTTTTCCTGCTCCTCTTAGCATGATAAAGAAGATTCAAAGAGAGTGAGATGCCAGCTCCTTTCATTCAGTCAGTAGCTTCAATCATTTCTGGACGTTTTTCAATGGCAAAAATCAATGAATATTGTAAATGCACAAACAGTAATTTCTCCGCATTGCAAGGTGCAATTCTGAAATTTTTTGCTTTTTCCTGCTCCTCTTAGCATGATAAACAAGATTAAAAGAGAGTGAGATGCCAGCTCCTTTCATTCAGTCAGTAGCTTCAATCATTTCTGGACGTTTTTCAATGGCAAAAATCAATGAATATTGTAAATGCACAAACAGTAATTTCTCCGCATTGCAAGGTGCAATTCTGAAATTTTTTGCTTTTTCCTGCTCCTCTTAGCATGATAAAGAAGATTCAAAGAGAGTGAGATGCCAGCTCCTTTCATTCAGTCAGTAGCTTCAAACATTCCTGGTATATGAATAACATGATGTTTTTCAATGGCAAAAATCAATGAATATTGTAAATGCACAAACAGTAATTTCTCCGCATTGCAAGGTGCAATTCTGAAATTTTTTGCTTTTTCCTGCTCCTCTTAGCATGATAAAGAAGATTCAAAGAGAGTGAGATGCCAGCTCCTTTCATTCAGTCAGTAGCTTCAATCATTTCTGGACGTTTTTCAATGGCAAAAATCAATGAATATTGTAAATGCACAAACAGTAATTTCTCCGCATTGCAAGGTGCAATTCTGAAATTTTTTGCTTTTTCCTGCTCCTCTTAGCATGATAAAGAAGATTCAAAGAGAGTGAGATGCCAGCTCCTTTCATTCAGTCAGTAGCTTCAATCATTTCTGGACGTTTTTCAATGGCAAAAATCAATGAATATTGTAAATGCACAAACAGTAATTTCTCCGCATTGCAAGGTGCAATTCTGAAATTTTTTGCTTTTTCCTGCTCCTCTTAGCATGATAAAGAAAATTCAGACTGAGATGCCAGCTCCTTTCATTCAGTCAGTAGCTTCAATCATTTCTGGACGTTTTTCAATGGCAAAAATCAATGAATATTGTAAATGCACAAACAGTAATTTCTCCGCATTGCAAGGTGCAATTCTGAAATTTTTTGCTTTTTCCTGCTCCTCTTAGCATGATAAAGAAGATTCAAAGAGAGTGAGATGCCAGCTCCTTTCATTCAGTCAGTAGCTTCAAACATTTCTGGTATATGAATAACATGATGTTTTTCAATGGCAAAAATCAATGAATATTGTAAATGCACAAACAGTAATTTCTCCGCATTGCAAGGTGCAATTCTGAAATTTTTTGCTTTTTCCTGCTCCTCTTAGCATAATAAAGAAGATTCAAAGAGAGTGAGATGCCAGCTCCTTTCGTTCATTCAGTAGCTTCAATCATTTCTGGACGTTTTTCAAAGGCAAAAATCATTGAATATTGTAAATGCACAAACAGTAATTTCTCCGCATTGCAAGGTGCAATTCTGAAATTTTTTACTTTTTCCTGCTCCTCTTAGCATGATAAAGAAGATTCAAAGAGAGTGAGATGCCAGCTCCTTTCATTCAGTCAGTAGCTTCAATCATTTCTGGTATATGAATAACATGATGTTTTTCAATGGCAAAAATCAATGAATATTGTAAATGCACAAACAGTAATTTCTCCGCATTGCAAGGTGCAATTCTGAAGTTTTTTGCTTTTTCCTGCTCCTCTTAGCATGATAAAGAAGATTCAAAGAGAGTGAGATGCCAGCTCCTTTCATTCAGTCAGTAGCTTCAATCATTTCTGGACGTTTTTCAATGGCAAAAATCATTGAATATTGTAAATGCACAAACAGTAATTTCTCCGCATTGCAAGGTGCAATTCTGAAATTTTTTACTTTTTCCTGCTCCTCTTAGCATGATAAAGAAGATTCAAAGAGAGTGAGATGCCAGCTCCTTTCATTCAGTCAGTAGCTTCAATCATTTCTGGTATATGAATAACATGATGTTTTTCAATGGCAAAAATCAATGAATATTGTAAATGCACAAACAGTAATTTCTCCGCATTGCAAGGTGCAATTCTGAAATTTTTTGCTTTTTCCTGCTCCTCTTAGCATAATAAAGAAGATTGAAAGAAAGTGAGATGCCAGCTCCTTTCATTCAGTCAGTAGCTTCAATCATTTCTGGACGTTTTTCAATGGCAAACATCAATGAATATTGTAAATGCACAAACAGTAATTTCTTCGCATTGCAAGGTGCAATTCTGAAATTTTTTGCTTTTTCCTGCTCCTCTTAGCATGATAAACAAGATTCAAAGAGAGTGAGATGCCAGCTCCTTTCATTCAGTCAGTAGCTTCAATCATTTCTGGACGTTTTTCAATGGCAAAAATCAATGAATATTGTAAATGCACAAACAGTAATTTCTCCGCATTGCAAGGTGCAATTCTGAAATTTTTTACTTTTTCCTGCTCCTCTTAGCATGATAAAGAAGATTCAAAGAGAGTGAGATGCCAGCTCCTTTCATTCAGTCAGTAGCTTCAAACATTCCTGGTATATGAATAACATAATGTTTTTCAATGGCAAAAATCAATGAATATTGTAAATGCACAAACAGTAATTTCTCCGCATTGCAAGGTGCAATTCTGAAATTTTTTGCTTTTTCCTGCTCCTCTTAGCATGATAAAGAAGATTCAAAGAGAGTGAGATGCCAGCTCCTTTCATTCAGTCAGTAGCTTCAATCATTTCTGGACGTTTTTCAATTGCAAAAATCAATGAATATTGTAAATGCACAAACAGTAATTTCTCCGCATTGCAAGGTGCAATTCTGAAATTTTTTGCTTTTTCCTGCTCCTCTTAGCATGATAAAGAAGATTCAAAGAGAGTGAGATGCCAGCTCCTTTCATTCAGTCAGTAGCTTCAAACATTTCTGGTATATGAATAACATGATGTTTTTCAATGGCAAAAATCAATGAATATTGTAAATGCACAAACAGTAATTTCTCCGCATTGCAAGGTGCAATTCTGAAATTTTTTGCTTTTTCCTGCTCCTCTTAGCATGATAAAGAAGATTCAAAGAGAGTGAGATGCCAGCTCCTTTCATTCAGTCAGTAGCATCAATCATTTCTGGTATATGAATAACATGATGTTTTTCAATGGCAAAAATCAATGAATATTGTAAATGCACAAACAGTAATTTCTCCGCATTGCAAGGTGCAATTCTGAAATTTTTTGCTTTTTCCTGCTCCTCTTAGCATGATAAAGAAGATTCAAAGAGAGTGAGATGCCAGCTCCTTTCGTTCAGTCAGTAGCTTCAATCATTTCTGGACGTTTTTCAAAGGCAAAAATCATTGAATATTGTAAATGCACAAACAGTAATTTCTCCGCATTGCAAGGTGCAATTCTGAAATTTTTTACTTTTTCCTGCTCCTCTTAGCATGATAAAGAAGATTCAAAGAGAGTGAGATGCCAGCTCCTTTCATTCAGTCAGTAGCTTCAATCATTTCTGGTATATGAATAACATGATGTTTTTCAATGGCAAAAATCAATGAATATTGTAAATGCACAAACAGTAATTTCTCCGCATTGCAAGGTGCAATTCTGAAATTTTTTGCTTTTTCCTGCTCCTCTTAGCATGATAAAGAAGATACAAAGAGAGTGAGATGCCAGCTCCTTTCATTCAGTCAGTAGCTTCAATCATTTCTGGACGTTTTTCAATGGCAAAAATCATTGAATATTGTAAGTGCACAAACAGTAATTTCTCTGCATTGCAAGGTGCAATTCTGAAATTTTTTACTTTTTCCTGCTCCTCTTAGCATGATAAAGAAGATTCAAAGAGAGTGAGATGCCAGCTCCTTTCATTCAGTCAGTAGCTTCAATCATTTCTGGTATATGAATAACATGATGTTTTTCAATGGCAAAAATCAATGAATATTGTAAATGCACAAACAGTAATTTCTCCGCATTGCAAGGTGCAATTCTGAAATTTTTTGCTTTTTCCTGCTCCTCTTAGCATGATAAAGAAGATTCAAAGAGAGTGAGATGCCAGCTCCTTTCATTCAGTCAGTAGCTTCAATCATTTCTGGACGTTTTTCAATGGCAAAAATCAATGAATATTGTAAATGCACAAACAGTAATTTCTCCGCATTGCAAGGTGCAATTCTGAAATTTTTTGCTTTTTCCTGCTCCTCTTAGCATGATAAACAAGATTAAAAGAGAGTGAGATGCCAGCTCCTTTCATTCAGTCAGTAGCTTCAATCATTTCTGGACGTTTTTCAATGGCAAAAATCAATGAATATTGTAAATGCACAAACAGTAATTTCTCCGCATTGCAAGGTGCAATTCTGAAATTTTTTGCTTTTTCCTGCTCCTCTTAGCATGATAAAGAAGATTCAAAGAGAGTGAGATGCCAGCTCCTTTCATTCAGTCAGTAGCTTCAAACATTCCTGGTATATGAATAACATGATGTTTTTCAATGGCAAAAATCAATGAATATTGTAAATGCACAAACAGTAATTTCTCCGCATTGCAAGGTGCAATTCTGAAATTTTTTGCTTTTTCCTGCTCCTCTTAGCATGATAAAGAAGATTCAAAGAGAGTGAGATGCCAGCTCCTTTCATTCAGTCAGTAGCTTCAATCATTTCTGGACGTTTTTCAATTGCAAAAATCAATGAATATTGTAAATGCACAAACAGTAATTTCTCCGCATTGCAAGGTGCAACTCTGAAATTTTTTGCTTTTTCCTGCTCCTCTTAGCATGATAAAGAAGATTCAAAGAGAGTGAGATGCCAGCTCCTTTCATTCAGTCAGTAGCTTCAATCATTTCTGGTATATGAATAACGTGATGTTTTTCAATGGCAAAAATCAATGAATATTGTAAATGCACAAACAGTAATTTCTCCGCATTGCAAGGTGCAATTCTGAAATTTTTTGCTTTTTCCTGCTCCTCTTAGCATGATAAAGAAGATTCAAAGAGAGTGAGATGCCAGCTCCTTTCATTCAGTCAGTAGCTTCAAACATTTCTGGTATATGAATAACATGATGTTTTTCAATGGCAAAAATCAATGAATATTGTAAATGCACAAACAGTAATTTCTCCGCATTGCAAGGTGCAATTCTGAAATTTTTTGCTTTTTCCTGCTCCTCTTAGCATGATAAAGAAGATTCAAGGAGAGTGAGATGCCAGCTCCTTTCATTCAGTCAGTAGCTTCAAACATTTCTGGTATATGAATAACATGATGTTTTTCAATGGCAAAAATCAATGAATATTGTAAATGCACAAACAGTAATTTCTCCGCATTGCAAGGTGCAATTCTGAAATTTTTTGCTTTATCCTGCTCCTCTTAGCATGATAAAGAAGATTCAAAGAGAGTGAGATGCCAGCTCCTTTCATTCAGTCAGTAGCTTCAATCATTTCTGGACGTTTTTCAATGGCAAAAATCATTGAATATTGTAAATGCACAAACAGTAATTTCTCCGCATTGCAAGGTGCAATTCTGAAATTTTTTACTTTTTCCTGCTCCTCTTAGCATGATAAAGAAGATTCAAAGAGAGTGAGATGCCAGCTCCTTTCATTCAGTCAGTAGCTTCAATCATTTCTGGTATATGAATAACATGATGTTTTTCAATGGCAAAAATCAATGAATATTGTAAATGCACAAACAGTAATTTCTCCGCATTGCAATGTGCAATTCTGAGATTTTTTGCTTTTTCCTGCTCCTCTTAGCATGATAAAGAAGATTCAAAGAGAGTGAGATGCCAGCTCCTTTCATTCAGTCAGTAGCTTCAATCATTTCTGGACGTTTTTCAATGGCAAAAATCAATGAATATTGTAAATGCACAAACAGTAATTTCTCCGCATTGCAAGGTGCAATTCTGAAATTTTTTGCTTTTTCCTGCTCCTCTTAGCATGATAAAGAAGATTCAAAGAGAGTGAGATGCCAGCTCCTTTCATTCAGTTAGTAGCTTCAATCATTTCTGGACGTTTTTCAATGGCAAAAATCAATGAATATTGTAAATGCACAAACAGTAATTTCTCCGCATTGCAAGGTGCAATTCTGAAATTTTTTGCTTTTTCCTGCTCCTCTTAGCATGATAAAGAAGATTCAAAGAGAGTGAGATGCCAGCTCCTTTCATTCAGTCAGTAGCTTCAATCATTTCTGGACGTTTTTCAATGGCAAAAATCAATGAATATTGTAAATGCACAAACAGTAATTTCTCCGCATTGCAAGGTGCAATTCTGAAATTTTTTGCTTTTTCCTGCTCCTCTTAGCATGATAAAAAAGATTCAAAGAGAGTGAGATGCCAGCTCCTTTCATTCAGTCAGTAGCTTCAAACATTTCTGGTATATGAATAACATGATGTTTTTCAATGGCAAAAATCAATGAATATTGTAAATGCACAAACAGTAATTTCTCCGCATTGCAAGGTGCAATTCTGAATTTTTTTGCTTTTTCCTGCTCCTCTTAGCATGATAAAGAAGATTCAAAGAGAGTGAGACGCCAGCTCCTTTCGTTCAGTCAGTAGCTTCAATCATTTCTGGACGTTTTTCAATGGCAAAAATCATTGAATATTGTAAATGCACAAACAGTAATTTCTCCGCATTGCAAGGTGCAATTCTGAAATTTTTTACTTTTTCCTGCTCCTCTTAGCATGATAAAGAAGATTCAAAGAGAGTGAGATGCCAGCTCCTTTCATTCAGTCAGTAGCTTCAATCATTTCTGGTATATGAATAACATGATGTTTTTCAATGGCAAAAATCAATGAATATTGTAAATGCACAAACAGTAATTTCTCCGCATTGCAAGGTGCAATTCTGAAATTTTTTGCTTTTTCCTGCTCCTCTTAGCATGATAAAGAAGATTCAAAGAGAGTGAGATGCCAGCTCCTTTCATTCAGTCAGTAGCTTCAATCATTTCTGGACGTTTTTCAATGGCAAAAATCAACGAATATTGTAAATGCACAAACAGTAATTTCTCCGCATTGCAAGGTGCAATTCTGAAATTTTTTGCTTTTTCCTGCTCCTCTTAGCATGATAAAGAAGATTCAAAGAGAGTGAGATGCCAGCTCCTTACATTCAGTCAGTAGCTTCAATCATTTCTGGTAAATGAATAACATGATGTTTTTCAAAGGCAAAAATCAATGAATTTTGTAAATGCACAAACAGTAATTTCTCCGCATTGCAAGGTGCAATTCTGAATTTTTTTGCTTTTTCCTGCTCCTCTTAGCATGATAAAGAAGATTCAAAGAGAGTGAGACGCCAGCTCCTTTCGTTCAGTCAGTAGCTTCAATCATTTCTGGACGTTTTTCAATGGCAAAAATCAATGAATATTGTAAATGCACAAACAGTAATTTCTCCGCATTGCAAGGTGCAATTCTGAAATTTTTTGCTTTTTCCTGCTCCTCTTAGCATGATAAAGAAAATTCAGAGTGAGATGCCAGCTCCTTTCATTCAGTCAGTAGCTTCAATCATTTCTGGACGTTTTTCAATGGCAAAAATCAATGAATATTGTAAATGCACAAACAGTAATTTCTCCGCATTGCAAGGTGCAATTCTGAAATTTTTTGCTTTTTCCTGCTCCTCTTAGCATGATAAAGAAGATTCAAAGAGAGTGAGATGCCAGCTCCTTTCATTCAGTCAGTAGCTTCAAACATTTCTGGTATATGAATAACATGATGTTTTTCAATGGCAAAAATCAATGAATATTGTAAATGCACAAACAGTAATTTCTCCGCATTGCAAGGTGCAATTCTGAAATTTTTTGCTTTTTCCTGCTCCTCTTAGCATGATAAAGAAGATTCAAAGAGAGTGAGATGCCAGCTCCTTTCGTTCATTCAGTAGCTTCAATCATTTCTGGACGTTTTTCAAAGGCAAAAATCATTGAATATTGTAAATGCACAAACAGTAATTTCTCCGCATTGCAAGGTGCAATTCTGAAATTTTTTACTTTTTCCTGCTCCTCTTAGCATGATAAAGAAGATTCAAAGAGAGTGAGATGCCAGCTCCTTTCATTCAGTCAGTAGCTTCAATCATTTCTGGTATATGAATAACATGATGTTTTTCAATGGCAAAAATCAATGAATATTGTAAATGCACAAACAGTAATTTCTCCGCATTGCAAGGTGCAATTCTGAAGTTTTTTGCTTTTTCCTGCTCCTCTTAGCATGATAAAGAAGATTCAAAGAGAGTGAGATGCCAGCTCCTTTCATTCAGTCAGTAGCTTCAATCATTTCTGGACGTTTTTCAATGGCAAAAATCATTGAATATTGTAAATGCACAAACAGTAATTTCTCCGCATTGCAAGGTGCAATTCTGAAATTTTTTACTTTTTCCTGCTCCTCTTAGCATGATAAAGAAGATTCAAAGAGAGTGAGATGCCAGCTCCTTTCATTCAGTCAGTAGCTTCAATCATTTCTGGTATATGAATAACATGATGTTTTTCAATGGCAAAAATCAATGAATATTGTAAATGCACAAACAGTAATTTCTCCGCATTGCAAGGTGCAATTCTGAAATTTTTTGCTTTTTCCTGCTCCTCTTAGCATAATAAAGAAGATTCAAAGAAAGTGAGATGCCAGCTCCTTTCATTCAGTCAGTAGCTTCAATCATTTCTGGACGTTTTTCAATGGCAAACATCAATGAATATTGTAAATGCACAAACAGTAATTTCTTCGCATTGCAAGGTGCAATTCTGAAATTTTTTGCTTTTTCCTGCTCCTCTTAGCATGATAAACAAGATTCAAAGAGAGTGAGATGCCAGCTCCTTTCATTCAGTCAGTAGCTTCAATCATTTCTGGACGTTTTTCAATGGCAAAAATCAATGAATATTGTAAATGCACAAACAGTAATTTCTCCGCATTGCAAGGTGCAATTCTGAAATTTTTTACTTTTTCCTGCTCCTCTTAGCATGATAAAGAAGATTCAAAGAGAGTGAGATGCCAGCTCCTTTCATTCAGTCAGTAGCTTCAAACATTCCTGGTATATGAATAACATAATGTTTTTCAATGGCAAAAATCAATGAATATTGTAAATGCACAAACAGTAATTTCTCCGCATTGCAAGGTGCAATTCTGAAATTTTTTGCTTTTTCCTGCTCCTCTTAGCATGATAAAGAAGATTCAAAGAGAGTGAGATGCCAGCTCCTTTCATTCAGTCAGTAGCTTCAATCATTTCTGGACGTTTTTCAATTGCAAAAATCAATGAATATTGTAAATGCACAAACAGTAATTTCTCCGCATTGCAAGGTGCAATTCTGAAATTTTTTGCTTTTTCCTGCTCCTCTTAGCATGATAAAGAAGATTCAAAGAGAGTGAGATGCCAGCTCCTTTCATTCAGTCAGTAGCTTCAAACATTTCTGGTATATGAATAACATGATGTTTTTCAATGGCAAAAATCAATGAATATTGTAAATGCACAAACAGTAATTTCTCCGCATTGCAAGGTGCAATTCTGAAATTTTTTGCTTTTTCCTGCTCCTCTTAGCATGATAAAGAAGATTCAAAGAGAGTGAGATGCCAGCTCCTTTCATTCAGTCAGTAGCATCAATCATTTCTGGTATATGAATAACATGATGTTTTTCAATGGCAAAAATCAATGAATATTGTAAATGCACAAACAGTAATTTCTCCGCATTGCAAGGTGCAATTCTGAAATTTTTTGCTTTTTCCTGCTCCTCTTAGCATGATAAAGAAGATTCAAAGAGAGTGAGATGCCAGCTCCTTTCGTTCAGTCAGTAGCTTCAATCATTTCTGGACGTTTTTCAAAGGCAAAAATCATTGAATATTGTAAATGCACAAACAGTAATTTCTCCGCATTGCAAGGTGCAATTCTGAAATTTTTAACTTTTTCCTGCTCCTCTTAGCATGATAAAGAAGATTCAAAGAGAGTGAGATGCCAGCTCCTTTCATTCAGTCAGTAGCTTCAATCATTTCTGGTATATGAATAACATGATGTTTTTCAATGGCAAAAATCAATGAATATTGTAAATGCACAAACAGTAATTTCTCCGCATTGCAAGGTGCAATTCTGAAATTTTTTGCTTTTTCCTGCTCCTCTTAGCATGATAAAGAAGATACAAAGAGAGTGAGATGCCAGCTCCTTTCATTCAGTCAGTAGCTTCAATCATTTCTGGACGTTTTTCAATGGCAAAAATCATTGAATATTGTAAGTGCACAAACAGTAATTTCTCCGCATTGCAAGGTGCAATTCTGAAATTTTTTACTTTTTCCTGCTCCTCTTAGCATGATAAAGAAGATTCAAAGAGAGTGAGATGCCAGCTCCTTTCATTCAGTCAGTAGCTTCAATCATTTCTGGTATATGAATAACATGATGTTTTTCAATGGCAAAAATCAATGAATATTGTAAATGCACAAACAGTAATTTCTCCGCATTGCAAGGTGCAATTCTGAAATTTTTTGCTTTTTCCTGCTCCTCTTAGCATGATAAAGAAGATTCAAAGAGAGTGAGATGCCAGCTCCTTTCATTCAGTCAGTAGCTTCAATCATTTCTGGACGTTTTTCAATGGCAAAAATCAATGAATATTGTAAATGCACAAACAGTAATTTCTCCGCATTGCAAGGTGCAATTCTGAAATTTTTTGCTTTTTCCTGCTCCTCTTAGCATGATAAACAAGATTAAAAGAGAGTGAGATGCCAGCTCCTTTCATTCAGTCAGTAGCTTCAATCATTTCTGGACGTTTTTCAATGGCAAAAATCAATGAATATTGTAAATGCACAAACAGTAATTTCTCCGCATTGCAAGGTGCAATTCTGAAATTTTTTGCTTTTTCCTGCTCCTCTTAGCATGATAAAGAAGATTCAAAGAGAGTGAGATGCCAGCTCCTTTCATTCAGTCAGTAGCTTCAAACATTCCTGGTATATGAATAACATGATGTTTTTCAATGGCAAAAATCAATGAATATTGTAAATGCACAAACAGTAATTTCTCCGCATTGCAAGGTGCAATTCTGAAATTTTTTGCTTTTTCCTGCTCCTCTTAGCATGATAAAGAAGATTCAAAGAGAGTGAGATGCCAGCTCCTTTCATTCAGTCAGTAGCTTCAATCATTTCTGGACGTTTTTCAATTGCAAAAATCAATGAATATTGTAAATGCACAAACAGTAATTTCTCCGCATTGCAAGGTGCAACTCTGAAATTTTTTGCTTTTTCCTGCTCCTCTTAGCATGATAAAGAAGATTCAAAGAGAGTGAGATGCCAGCTCCTTTCATTCAGTCAGTAGCTTCAATCATTTCTGGTATATGAATAACGTGATGTTTTTCAATGGCAAAAATCAATGAATATTGTAAATGCACAAACAGTAATTTCTCCGCATTGCAAGGTGCAATTCTGAAATTTTTTGCTTTTTCCTGCTCCTCTTAGCATGATAAAGAAGATTCAAAGAGAGTGAGATGCCAGCTCTTTCATTCAGTCAGTAGCTTCAAACATTTCTGGTATATGAATAACATGATGTTTTTCAATGGCAAAAATCAATGAATATTGTAAATGCACAAACAGTAATTTCTCCGCATTGCAAGGTGCAATTCTGAAATTTTTTGCTTTTTCCTGCTCCTCTTAGCATGATAAAGAAGATTCAAGGAGAGTGAGATGCCAGCTCCTTTCATTCAGTCAGTAGCTTCAAACATTTCTGGTATATGAATAACATGATGTTTTTCAATGGCAAAAATCAATGAATATTGTAAATGCACAAACAGTAATTTCTCCGCATTGCAAGGTGCAATTCTGAAATTTTTTGCTTTATCCTGCTCCTCTTAGCATGATAAAGAAGATTCAAAGAGAGTGAGATGCCAGCTCCTTTCATTCAGTCAGTAGCTTCAATCATTTCTGGACGTTTTTCAATGGCAAAAATCATTGAATATTGTAAATGCACAAACAGTAATTTCTCCGCATTGCAAGGTGCAATTCTGAAATTTTTTACTTTTTCCTGCTCCTCTTAGCATGATAAAGAAGATTCAAAGAGAGTGAGATGCCAGCTCCTTTCATTCAGTCAGTAGCTTCAATCATTTCTGGTATATGAATAACATGATGTTTTTCAATGGCAAAAATCAATGAATATTGTAAATGCACAAACAGTAATTTCTCCGCATTGCAATGTGCAATTCTGAGATTTTTTGCTTTTTCCTGCTCCTCTTAGCATGATAAAGAAGATTCAAAGAGAGTGAGATGCCAGCTCCTTTCATTCAGTCAGTAGCTTCAATCATTTCTGGACGTTTTTCAATGGCAAAAATCAATGAATATTGTAAATGCACAAACAGTAATTTCTCCGCATTGCAAGGTGCAATTCTGAAATTTTTTGCTTTTTCCTGCTCCTCTTAGCATGATAAAGAAGATTCAAAGAGAGTGAGATGCCAGCTCCTTTCATTCAGTCAGTAGCTTCAATCATTTCTGGACGTTTTTCAATGGCAAAAATCAATGAATATTGTAAATGCACAAACAGTAATTTCTCCGCATTGCAAGGTGCAATTCTGAAATTTTTTGCTTTTTCCTGCTCCTCTTAGCATGATAAAGAAGATTCAAAGAGAGTGAGATGCCAGCTCGTTTCATTCAGTCAGTAGCTTCAATCATTTCTGGACGTTTTTCAATGGCAAAAATCAATGAATATTGTAAATGCACAAACAGTAATTTCTCCGCATTGCAAGGTGCAATTCTGAAATTTTTTGCTTTTTCCTGCTCCTCTTAGCATGATAAAAAAGATTCAAAGAGAGTGAGATGCCAGCTCCTTTCATTCAGTCAGTAGCTTCAAACATTTCTGGTATATGAATAACATGATGTTTTTCAATGGCAAAAATCAATGAATATTGTAAATGCACAAACAGTAATTTCTCCGCATTGCAAGGTGCAATTCTGAATTTTTTTGCTTTTTCCTGCTCCTCTTAGCATGATAAAGAAGATTCAAAGAGAGTGAGACGCCAGCTCCTTTCGTTCAGTCAGTAGCTTCAATCATTTCTGGACGTTTTTCAATGGCAAAAATCATTGAATATTGTAAATGCACAAACAGTAATTTCTCCGCATTGCAAGGTGCAATTCTGAAATTTTTTACTTTTTCCTGCTCCTCTTAGCATGATAAAGAAGATTCAAAGAGAGTGAGATGCCAGCTCCTTTCATTCAGTCAGTAGCTTCAATCATTTCTGGTATATGAATAACATGATGTTTTTCAATGGCAAAAATCAATGAATATTGTAAATGCACAAACAGTAATTTCTCCGCATTGCAAGGTGCAATTCTGAAATTTTTTGCTTTTTCCTGCTCCTCTTAGCATGATAAAGAAGATTCAAAGAGAGTGAGATGCCAGCTCCTTTCATTCAGTCAGTAGCTTCAATCATTTCTGGACGTTTTTCAATGGCAAAAATCAACGAATATTGTAAATGCACAAACAGTAATTTCTCCGCATTGCAAGGTGCAATTCTGAAATTTTTTGCTTTTTCCTGCTCCTCTTAGCATGATAAAGAAGATTCAAAGAGAGTGAGATGCCAGCTCCTTACATTCAGTCAGTAGCTTCAATCATTTCTGGTAAATGAATAACATGATGTTTTTCAAAGGCAAAAATCAATGAATTTTGTAAATGCACAAACAGTAATTTCTCCGCATTGCAAGGTGCAATTCTGAATTTTTTTGCTTTTTCCTGCTCCTCTTAGCATGATAAAGAAGATTCAAAGAGAGTGAGACGCCACCTCCTTTCGTTCAGTCAGTAGCTTCAATCATTTCTGGACGTTTTTCAATGGCAAAAATCATTGAATATTGTAAATGCACAAACAGTAATTTCTCCGCATTGCAAGGTGCAATTCTGAAATTTTTTACCTTTTCCTGCTCCTCTTAGCATGATAAAGAAGATTCAAAGAGAGTGAGATGCCAGCTCCTTTCATTCAGTCAGTAGCTTCAATCATTTCTGGTATATGAATAACATGATGTTTTTCAATGGCAAAAATCAATGAATATTGTAAATGCACAAACAGTAATTTCTCCGCATTGCAAGGTGCAATTCTGAAATTTTTTGCTTTTTCCTGCTCCTCTTAGCATGATAAAGAAGATTCAAAGAGAGTGAGATGCCAGCTCCTTTCATTCAGTCAGTAGCTTCAATCATTTCTGGACGTTTTTCAATGGCAAAAATCAACGAATATTGTAAATGCACAAACAGTAATTTCTCCGCATTGCAAGGTGCAATTCTGAAATTTTTTGCTTTTTCCTGCTCCTCTTAGCATGATAAAGAAGATTCAAAGAGAGTGAGATGCCAGCTCCTTACATTCAGTCAGTAGCTTCAATCATTTCTGGTAAATGAATAACATGATGTTTTTCAAAGGCAAAAATCAATGAATTTTGTAAATGCACAAACAGTAATTTCTCCGCATTGCAAGGCGCAATTCTGAAATTTTTTGCTTTTTCCTGCTCCTCTTAGCATGATAAAGAAGATTCAAAGAGAGTGAGATGCCAGCTCCTTTCAATCAGTCAGTAGCTTCAATCATTTCTGGACGTTTTTCAATGGCAAAAATCAATGAATATTGTAAATGCACAAACAGTAATTTCTCCGCATTGCAAGGTGCAATTCTGAAATTTTTTGCTTTTTCCTGCTCCTCTTAGCATGATAAAGAAGATTCAAAGAGAGTGAGATGCCAGCTCCTTTCATTCAGTCAGTAGCTTCAATCATTTCTGGACGTTTTTCAATGGCAAAAATCAATGAATATTGTAAATGCACAAACAGTAATTTTTCCGCATTGCAAGGTGCAATTCTGAAATTTTTTGCTTATTCCTGCTCCTCTTAGCATGATAAAGAAGATTCAAAGAGAGTGAGGTGCCAGCTCCTTTCATTCAGTCAGTAGCTTCAAACATTTCTGGTATATGAATAACGTTTTTCAATGGCAAAAATCAATGAATATTGTAAATGCACAAACAGTTATTTCTCCGCATTGCAAGGTGCAATTCTGAAATTTTTTGCTTTTTCCTGCTCCTCTTAGCATGATAAAGAAGATTCAAAGAGAGTGAGATGCCAGCTCCTTTCATTCAGTCAGTAGCTTCAATCATTTCTGGACGTTTTTCAATGGCAAAAATCAATGAATATTGTAAATGCACAAACAGTAATTTCTCCGCATTGCAAGGTGCAATTCTGAAATTTTTTGCTTTTTCCTGCTCCTCTTAGCATGATAAAGAAGATTCAAAGAGAGTGAGATGCCAGCTCCTTTCATTCAGTCAGTAGCTTCAATCATTTCTGGACGTTTTTCAATGGCAAAAATCAATGAATATTGTAAATGCACAAACAGTAATTTCTCCGCATTGCAAGGTGCAATTCTGAAATTTTTTGCTTTTTCCTGCTCCTCTTAGCATGATAAAGAAGATTCAAAGAGAGTGAGATGCCAGCTCCTTTCATTCAGTCAGTAGCTTCAATCATTTCTGGACGGTTTTCAATGGCAAAAATCAATGAATATTGTAAATGCACAAACAGTAATTTCTCCGCATTGCAAGGTGCAATTCTGAAATTTTTGCTTTTTCCTGCTCCTCTTAGCATGATAAAGAAGATTCAAAGAGAGTGAGGTGCCAGCTCCTTTCATTCAGTCAGTAGCTTCAAACATTTCTGGTATATGAATAACATGTTTTTCAATGGCAAAAATCAATGAATATTGTAAATGCACAAACAGTAATTTCTCCGCATTGCAAGGAGCAATTCTGAAATTATTTGCTTTTTCCTGCTCCTCTTAGCATGATAAAGAAGATTCAAAGAGAGTGAGATGCCAGCTCCTTTCATTCAGTCAGTAGCTTCAATCATTTCTGGACGTTTTTCGATGGCAAAAATCAATGAATATTGTAAATGCACAAACTGTAATTTCTCCGCATTGCAAGGTGCAATTCTGAAATTTTTTGCTTTTTCCTGCTCCTCTTAGCATGATAAAGAAGATTCAAAGAGAGTGAGATGCCAGCTCTTTTCATTCAGTCAGTAGCTTCAATCATTTCTGGACGTTTTTCAATGGCAAAAATCAATGAATATTGTAAATGCACAAACAGTAATTTCTCCGCATTGCAAGGTGCAATTCTGAAATTTTTTGCTTTTTCCTGCTCCTCTTAGCATGATAAAGAAGATTCAAAGAGAGTGAGATGCCAGCTCCTTTCATTCAATCAGTAGCTTCAAACATTTCTGGTATATGAATAACATGATGTTTTTCAATGGCAAAAATCAATGAATATTGTAAATGCACAAACAGTAATTTCTCCGCATTGCAAGGTGCAATTCTGAAATTTTTTGCTTTTTCCTGCTCCTCTTAGCATGATAAAGAATATTCAAAGAGAGTGAGATGCCAGCTCCTTTAATTCAGTCAGTAGCTTCAATCATTTCTGGACGTTTTTCAATGGCAAAAATCAATGAATATTGTAAATGCACAAACAGTAATTTCTCCGCATTGCAAGGTGCAATTCTGAAATTTTTTGCTTTTTCCTGCTCCTCTTAGCATGATAAAGAAGATTCAAAGAGAGTGAGATGCCAGCTCCTTACATTCAGTCAGTAGCTTCAATCATTTCTGGTAAATGAATAACATGATGTTTTTCAATGGCAAAAATCAATGAATTTTGTAAATGCACAAACAGTAATTTCTCCGCATTGCAAGGCGCAATTCTGAAATTTTTTGCTTTTTCCTGCTCCTCTTAGCATGATAAAGAAGATTCAAAGAGAGTGAGATGCCAGCTCCTTTCAATCAGTCAGTAGCTTCAATCATTTCTGGACGTTTTTCAATGGCAAAAATCAATGAATATTGTAAATGCACAAACAGTAATTTCTCCGCATTGCAAGGTGCAATTCTGAAATTTTTTGCTTTTTCCTGCTCCTCTTAGCATGATAAAGAAGATTCAAAGAGAGTGAGATGCCAGCTCCTTTCATTCAGTCAGTAGCTTCAATCATTTCTGGACGTTTTTCAATGGCAAAAATCAATGAATATTGTAAATGCACAAACAGTAATTTTTCCGCATTGCAAGGTGCAATTCTGAAATTTTTTGCTTATTCCTGCTCCTCTTAGCATGATAAAGAAGATTCAAAGAGAGTGAGGTGCCAGCTCCTTTCATTCAGTCAGTAGCTTCAAACATTTCTGGTATATGAATAACGTTTTTCAATGGCAAAAATCAATGAATATTGTAAATGCACAAACAGTTATTTCCCTTCATTGCAAGGTGCAATTCTGAAATTTTTTGCTTTTTCCTGCTCCTCTTAGCATGATAAAGAAGATTCAAAGAGAGTGAGATGCCAGCTCCTTTCATTCAGTCAGTAGCTTCAATCATTTCTGGACGTTTTTCAATGGCAAAAATCAATGAATATTGTAAATGCACAAACAGTAATTTCTCCGCATTGCAAGGTGCAATTCTGAAATTTTTTGCTTTTTCCTGCTCCTCTTAGCATGATAAAGAAGATTCAAAGAGAGTGAGATGCCAGCTCCTTTCATTCAGTCAGTAGCTTCAATCATTTCTGGACGTTTTTCAATGGCAAAAATCAATGAATATTGTAAATGCACAAACAGTAATTTCTCCGCATTGCAAGGTGCAATTCTGAAATTTTTGCTTTTTCCTGCTCCTCTTAGCATGATAAAGAAGATTCAAAGAGAGTGAGGTGCCAGCTCCTTTCATTCAGTCAGTAGCTTCAAACATTTCTGGTATATGAATAACATGTTTTTCAATGGCAAAAATCAATGAATATTGTAAATGCACAAACAGTAATTTCTCCGCATTGCAAGGAGCAATTCTGAAATTTTTTGCTTTTTCCTGCTCCTGTTAGCATGATAAAGAAGATTCAAAGAGAGTGAGATGCCAGCTCCTTTCATTCAGTCAGTAGCTTCAATCATTTCTGGACGTTTTTCAATGGCAAAAATCAATGAATATTGTAAATGCACAAACTGTAATTTCTCCGCATTGCAAGGTGCAATTCTGAAATTTTTTGCTTTTTCCTGCTCCTCTTAGCATGATAAAGAAGATTCAAAGAGAGTGAGATGCCAGCTCTTTTCATTCAGTCAGTAGCTTCAATCATTTCTGGACGTTTTTCAATGGCAAAAATCAATGAATATTGTAAATGCACAAACAGTAATTTCTCCGCATTGCAAGGTGCAATTCTGAAATTTTTTGCTTTTTCCTGCTCCTCTTAGCATGATAAAGAAGATTCAAAGAGAGTGAGATGCCAGCTCCTTTCATTCAATCAGTAGCTTCAAACATTTCTGGTATATGAATAACATGATGTTTTTCAATGGCAAAAATCTATGAATATTGTAAATGCACAAACAGTAATTTCTCCGCATTGCAAGGTGCAATTCTGAAATTTTTTGCTTTTTCCTGCTCCTCTTAGCATGATAAAGAAGATTCAAAGAGAGTGAGATGCCAGCTCCTTTCATTCAGTCAGTAGCTTCAATCATTTCTGGACGTTTTTCAATGGCAAAAATCAATGAATATTGTAAATGCACAAACAGTAATTTCTCCGCATTGCAAGGTGCAATTCTGAAATTTTTTGCTTTTTCCTGCTCCTCTTAGCATGATAAAGAAGATTCAAAGAGAGTGAGGTGCCAGCTCCTTTCATTCAGTCAGTAGCTTCAAACATTTCTGGTATATGAATAACATGTTTTTCAATGGCAAAAATCAATGAATATTGTAAATGCACAAACTGTAATTTCTCCGCATTGCAAGGTGCAATTCTGAAATTTTTTGCTTTTTCCTGCTCCTCTTAGCATGATAAAGAAAATTCAAAGAGAGTGAGATGCCAGCTCCTTTCATTCAGTCAGTAGCTTCAATCATTTCTGGACGTTTTTCAATGGCAAAAATCAATGAATATTGTAAATGCACAAACAGTAATTTCTCCGCATTGCAAGGTGCAATTCTGAAATTTTTTGCTTTTTCCTGCTCCTCTTAGCATGATAAAGAAGATTCAAAGAGAGTGAGATGCCAGCTCCTTTCATTCAGTCAGTAGCTTCAATCATTTCTGGACGTTTTTCAATGGCAAAAATCAATGAATATTGTAAATGCACAAACTGTAATTTCTCCGCATTGTAAGGTGCAATTCTGAAATTTTTTGCTTTTTCCTGCTCCTCTTAGCATGATAAAGAAGATTCAAAGAGAGTGAGATGCCAGCTCCTTTCATTCAGTCAGTAGCTTCAATCATTTCTGGACGTTTTTCAATGGCAAAAATCAATGAATATTGTAAATGCACAAACAGTAATTTCTCCGCATTGCAAGGTGCGATTCTGAAATTTTTTGCTTTTTCCTGCTCCCCTTAGCATGATAAAGAAGATTCAAAGAGAGTGAGATGCCAGCTCCTTTCATTCAGTCAGTAGCTTCAATCATTTCTGGACGTTTTTCAATGGCAAAAATCAATGAATATTGTAAATGCACAAACAGAAATTTCTCCGCATTGCAAGGTGCAATTCTGAAATTTTTTGCTTTTTCCTGCTCCTCTTAGCATGATAAAGAAGATTCAAAGAGAGTGAGATGCCAGCTCCTTTCATTCAGTCAGTAGCTTCAAACATTTCTGGTATATGAATAACATGATGTTTTTCAATGGCAAAAATCAATGAATATTGTAAATGCACAAACAGTAATTTCTCCGCATTGCAAGGTGCAATTCTGAAATTTTTTGCTTTTTCCTGCTCCTCTTAGCATGATAAAGAAGATTCAAAGAGAGTGAGATGCCAGCTCCTTTCGTTCAGTCAGTAGCTTCAATCATTTCTGGACGTTTTTCAATGGCAAAAATGATTGAATATTGTAAATGCACAAACAGTAATTTCTCCGCATTGCAAGGTGCAATTCTGAAATTTTTTACATTTTCCTGCTCCTCTTAGCATGATAAAGAAGATTCAAAGAGAGTGAGATGCCAGCTCCTTTCATTCAGTCAGTAGCTTCAATCATTTCTGGTATATGAATAACATGATGTTTTTCAATGGCAAAAATCAATGAATATTGTAAATGCACAAACAGTAATTTCTCCGCATTGCAAGGTGCAATTCTGAAATTTTTTGCTTTTTCCTGCTCCTCTTAGCATGATAAAGAAGATTCAAAGAGAGTGAGATGCCAGCTCCTTTCATTCAGTCAGTAGCTTCAATCATTTCTGGACGTTTTTCAATGGCAAAAATCAATGAATATTGTAAATGCACAAACAGTAATTTCTCCGCATTGCAAGGTGCAATTCTGAAATTTTTTGCTTTTTCCTGCTCCTCTTAGCATGATAAAGAAGATTCAAAGAGAGTGAGGTGCCAGCTCCTTTCATTCAGTCAGTAGCTTCAAACATTTCTGGTATATGAATAACATGTTTTTCAATGGCAAAAATCAATGAATATTGTAAATGCACAAACAGTAATTTCTCCGCATTGCAAGGAGCAATTCTGAAATTTTTTGCTTTTTCCTGCTCCTCTTAGCATGATAAAGAAGATTCAAAGAGAGTGAGATGCCAGCTCCTTTCATTCAGTCAGTAGCTTCAATCATTTCTGGACGTTTTTCAATGGCAAAAATCAATGAATATTGTAAATGCACAAACTGTAATTTCTCCGCATTGCAAGGTGCAATTCTGAAATTTTTTGCTTTTTCCTGCTCCTCTTAGCATGATAAAGAAGATTCAAAGAGAGTGAGATGCCAGCTCCTTTCATTCAGTCAGTAGCTTCAATCATTTCTGGACGTTTTTCAATGGCAAAAATCAATGAATATTGTAAATGCACAAACAGTAATTTCTCCGCATTGCAAGGTGCAATTCTGAAATTTTTTGCTTTTTCCTGCTCCTCTTAGCATGATAAAGAAGATTCAAAGAGAGTGAGATGCCAGCTCCTTTCATTCAGTCAGTAGCTTCAAACATTTCTGGTATATGAATAACATGATGTTTTTCAATGGCAAAAATTAATGAATATTGTAAATGCACAAACAGTAATTTCTCCGCATTGCAAGGTGCAATTCTGAAATTTTTTGCTTTTTCCAGCTCCTCTTAGCATGATAAAGAAGATTCAAAGAGAGTGAGATGCCAGCTCCTTTCATTCAGTCAGTAGCTTCAATCATTTCTGGACGTTTTTCAATGGCAAAAATCAATGAATATTGTAAATGCACAAACAGTAATTTCTCCGCATTGCAAGGTGCAATTCTGAAATTTTTTGCTTTATCCTGCTCCTCTTAGCATGATAAAGAAGATTCAAAGAGAGTGAGGTGCCAGCTCCTTTCATTCAGTCAGTAGCTTCAAACATTTCTGGTATATGAATAACATGTTTTTCAATGGCAAAAATCAATGAATATTGTAAATGCACAAACAGTAATTTCTCCGCATTGCAAGGTGCAATTCTGAAATTTTTTGCTTTTTCCTGCTCCTCTTAGCATGATAAAGAAAATTCAAAGAGAGTGAGATGCCAGCTCCTTTCATTCAGTCAGTAGCTTCAATCATTTCTGGACGTTTTTCAATGGCAAAAATCAATGAATATTGTAAATGCACAAACAGTAATTTCTCCGCATTGCAAGGTGCAATTCTGAAATTTTTTGCTTTTTCCTGCTCCTCTTAGCATGATAAAGAAGATTCAAAGAGAGTGAGATGCCAGCTCCTTTCATTCAGTCAGTAGCTTCAATCATTTCTCGACGTTTTTCAATGGCAAAAATCAATGAATATTGTAAATGCACAAACTGTAATTTCTCCGCATTGTAAGGTGCAATTCTGAAATTTTTTGCTTTTTCCTGCTCCTCTTAGCATAATAAAGAAGATTCAAAGAGAGTGAGATGCCAGCTCCTTTCATTCAGTCAGTAGCTTCAATCATTTCTGGACGTTTTTCAATGGCAAAAATCAATGAATATTGTAAATGCACAAACTGTAATTTCTCCGCATTGTAAGGTGCAATTCTGAAATTTTTTGCTTTTTCCTGCTCCTCTTAGCATGATAAAGAAGATTCAAAGAGAGTGAGATGCCAGCTCCTTTCATTCAGTCAGTAGCATCAATCATTTCTGGACGTTTTTCAATGGCAAAAATCAATGAATATTGTAAATGCACAAACAGTAATTTCTCCGCATTGCAAGGTGCAATTCTGAAATTTTTTGCTTTTTCCTGCTCCTCTTAGCATGATAAAGAAGATTCAAAGAGAGTGAGATGCCAGCTCCTTTCATTCAGTCAGTAGCTTCAAACATTTCTGGTATATGAATAACATGATGTTTTTCAATGGCAAAAATCAATGAATATTGGAAATGCACAAACAGTAATTTCTCCGCATTGCAAGGTGCAATTCTGAAATTTTTTGCTTTTTCCTGCTCCTCTTAGCATGATAAAGAAGATTCAAAGAGAGTGAGATGCCAGCTCCTTTCATTCAGTCAGTAGCTTCAAACATTTCTGGTATATGAATAACATGATGTTTTTCAATGGCAAAAATCAATGAATATTGTAAATGCACAAACAGTAATTTCTCCGCATTGCAAGGTGCAATTCTGAAATTTTTTGCTTTTTCCTGCTCCTCTTAGCATGATAAAGAAGATTCAAAGTGAGTGAGATGCCAGCTCCTTTCATTCAGTCAGTAGCTTCAATCATTTCTGGACGTTTTTCAATGGCAAAAATCAATGAATATTGTAAATGTACAAACAGTAATTTCTCCGCATTGCAAGGTGCAATTCTGAAATTTTTTGCTTTTTCCTGCTCCTCTTAGCATGATAAAGAAGATTCAAAGAGAGTGAGATGCCAGCTCCTTTCATTCAGTCAGTAGCTTCAAACATTTCTGGTATATGAATAACATGATGTTTTTCAATGGCAAAAATCAATGAATATTGTAAATGCACAAACAGTAATTTCTCCGCATTGCAAGGTGCAAGTCTGAAATTTTTTGCTTTTTCCTGCTCCTCTTAGCATGATAAAGAAGATTCAAAGAGAGTGAGATGCCAGCTACTTTCATTCAGTCAGTAGCTTCAATCATTTCTGGACGTTTTTCAATGGTAAAAATCAATGAATATTGTAAATGCACAAACAGTAATTTCTCCGCATTGCAAGGTGCAATTCTGAAATTTTTTGCTTTTTCCTGCTCCTCTTAGCATGATAAAGAAGATTCAAAGAGAGTGAGATGCCAGCTCCTTTCATTCAGTCAGTAGCTTCAATCATTTCTGGACGTTTTTCAATGGCAAAAATCAATGAATATTGTAAATGCACAAACAGTAATTTCTTCGCATTGCAAGGTGCAATTCTGAAATGTTTTGCTTTTTCCTGCTCCTCTTAGCATGATAAAGAAGATTCAAAGAGAGTGAGATGCCAGCTCCTTTCATTCAGTCAGTAGCTTCAATCATTTCTGGTAAATGAATAACATGATGTTTTTCAATGGCAAAAATCAATGAATTTTGTAAATGCACAAACAGTAATTTCTCCGCATTGCAAGGCGCAATTCTGAATTTTTTTGCTTTTTCCTGCTCCTCTTAGCATGATAAAGAAGATTCAAAGAGAGTGAGATGCCAGCTCCTTTCATTCAGTCAGTAGCTTCAATCATTTCTGGACGTTTTTCAATGGCAAAAATCAATGAATATTGTAAATGCACAAACAGTAATTTCTCCGCATTGCAAGGTGCAATTCTGAAATTTTTTGCTTTTTCCTGCTCCTCTTAGCATGATAAAGAAAATTCAAAGAGAGTGAGATGCCAGCTCCTTTCATTCAGTCAGTAGCTTCAATCATTTCTGGACGTTTTTCAATGGCAAAAATCAATGAATATTGTAAATGCACAAACAGTAATTTCTCCGCATTGCAAGGTGCAATTCTGAAATTTTTTGCTTTTTCCTGCTCCTCTTAGCATGATAAAGAAGATTCAAAGAGAGTGAGATGCCAGCTCCTTTCATTCAGTCAGTAGCTTCAATCATTTCTGGACGTTTTTCAATGGCAAAAATCAATGAATATTGTAAATGCACAAACTGTAATTTCTCCGCATTGTAAGGTGCAATTCTGAAATTTTTTGCTTTTTCCTGCTCCTCTTAGCATGATAAAGAAGATTCAAAGAGAGTGAGATGCCAGCTCCTTTCATTCAGTCAGTAGCTTCAATCATTTCTGGACGTTTTTCAATGGCAAAAATCAATGAATATTGTAAATGCACAAACAGTAATTTCTCCGCATTGCAAGGTGCGATTCTGAAATTTTTTGCTTTTTCCTGCTCCCCTTAGCATGATAAAGAAGATTCAAAGAGAGTGAGATGCCAGCTCCTTTCATTCAGTCAGTAGCTTCAATCATTTCTGGACGTTTTTCAATGGCAAAAATCAATGAATATTGTAAATGCACAAACAGAAATTTCTCCGCATTGCAAGGTGCAATTCTGAAATTTTTTGCTTTTTCCTGCTCCTCTTAGCATGATAAAGAAGATTCAAAGAGAGTGAGATGCCAGCTCCTTTCATTCAGTCAGTAGCTTCAAACATTTCTGGTATATGAATAACATGATGTTTTTCAATGGCAAAAATCAATGAATATTGTAAATGCACAAACAGTAATTTCTCCGCATTGCAAGGTGCAATTCTGAAATTTTTTGCTTTTTCCTGCTCCTCTTAGCATGATAAAGAAGATTCAAAGAGAGTGAGATGCCAGCTCCTTTCGTTCAGTCAGTAGCTTCAATCATTTCTGGACGTTTTTCAATGGCAAAAATCATTGAATATTGTAAATGCACAAACAGTAATTTCTCCGCATTGCAAGGTGCAATTCTGAAATTTTTTACATTTTCCTGCTCCTCTTAGCATGATAAAGAAGATTCAAAGAGAGTGAGATGCCAGCTCCTTTCATTCAGTCAGTAGCTTCAATCATTTCTGGTATATGAATAACATGATGTTTTTCAATGGCAAAAATCAATGAATATTGTAAATGCACAAACAGTAATTTCTCCGCATTGCAAGGTGCAATTCTGAAATTTTTTGCTTTTTCCTGCTCCTCTTAGCATGATAAAGAAGATTCAAAGAGAGTGAGATGCCAGCTCCTTTCATTCAGTCAGTAGCTTCAATCATTTCTGGACGTTTTTCAATGGCAAAAATCAATGAATATTGTAAATGCACAAACAGTAATTTCTCCGCATTGCAAGGTGCAATTCTGAAATTTTTTGCTTTTTCCTGCTCCTCTTAGCATGATAAAGAAGATTCAAAGAGAGTGAGGTGCCAGCTCCTTTCATTCAGTCAGTAGCTTCAAACATTTCTGGTATATGAATAACATGTTTTTCAATGGCAAAAATCAATGAATATTGTAAATGCACAAACAGTAATTTCTCCGCATTGCAAGGAGCAATTCTGAAATTTTTTGCTTTTTCCTGCTCCTCTTAGCATGATAAAGAAGATTCAAAGAGAGTGAGATGCCAGCTCCTTTCATTCAGTCAGTAGCTTCAATCATTTCTGGACGTTTTTCAATGGCAAAAATCAATGAATATTGTAAATGCACAAACTGTAATTTCTCCGCATTGCAAGGTGCAATTCTGAAATTTTTTGCTTTTTCCTGCTCCTCTTAGCATGATAAAGAAGATTCAAAGAGAGTGAGATGCCAGCTCCTTTCATTCAGTCAGTAGCTTCAATCATTTCTGGACGTTTTTCAATGGCAAAAATCAATGAATATTGTAAATGCACAAACAGTAATTTCTCCGCATTGCAAGGTGCAATTCTGAAATTTTTTGCTTTTTCCTGCTCCTCTTAGCATGATAAAGAAGATTCAAAGAGAGTGAGATGCCAGCTCCTTTCATTCAGTCAGTAGCTTCAAACATTTCTGGTATATGAATAACATGATGTTTTTCAATGGCAAAAATTAATGAATATTGTAAATGCACAAACAGTAATTTCTCCGCATTGCAAGGTGCAATTCTGAAATTTTTTGCTTTTTCCAGCTCCTCTTAGCATGATAAAGAAGATTCAAAGAGAGTGAGATGCCAGCTCCTTTCATTCAGTCAGTAGCTTCAATCATTTCTGGACGTTTTTCAATGGCAAAAATCAATGAATATTGTAAATGCACAAACAGTAATTTCTCCGCATTGCAAGGTGCAATTCTGAAATTTTTTGCTTTATCCTGCTCCTCTTAGCATGATAAAGAAGATTCAAAGAGAGTGAGGTGCCAGCTCCTTTCATTCAGTCAGTAGCTTCAAACATTTCTGGTATATGAATAACATGTTTTTCAATGGCAAAAATCAATGAATATTGTAAATGCACAAACAGTAATTTCTCCGCATTGCAAGGTGCAATTCTGAAATTTTTTGCTTTTTCCTGCTCCTCTTAGCATGATAAAGAAAATTCAAAGAGAGTGAGATGCCAGCTCCTTTCATTCAGTCAGTAGCTTCAATCATTTCTGGACGTTTTTCAATGGCAAAAATCAATGAATATTGTAAATGCACAAACAGTAATTTCTCCGCATTGCAAGGTGCAATTCTGAAATTTTTTGCTTTTTCCTGCTCCTCTTAGCATGATAAAGAAGATTCAAAGAGAGTGAGATGCCAGCTCCTTTCATTCAGTCAGTAGCTTCAATCATTTCTGGACGTTTTTCAATGGCAAAAATCAATGAATATTGTAAATGCACAAACTGTAATTTCTCCGCATTGTAAGGTGCAATTCTGAAATTTTTTGCTTTTTCCTGCTCCTCTTAGCATGATAAAGAAGATTCAAAGAGAGTGAGATGCCAGCTCCTTTCATTCAGTCAGTAGCTTCAATCATTTCTGGACGTTTTTCAATGGCAAAAATCAATGAATATTGTAAATGCACAAACTGTAATTTCTCCGCATTGTAAGGTGCAATTCTGAAATTTTTTGCTTTTTCCTGCTCCTCTTAGCATGATAAAGAAGATTCAAAGAGAGTGAGATGCCAGCTCCTTTCATTCAGTCAGTAGCATCAATCATTTCTGGACGTTTTTCAATGGCAAAAATCAATGAATATTGTAAATGCACAAACAGTAATTTCTCCGCATTGCAAGGTGCAATTCTGAAATTTTTTGCTTTTTCCTGCTCCTCTTAGCATGATAAAGAAGATTCAAAGAGAGTGAGATGCCAGCTCCTTTCATTCAGTCAGTAGCTTCAAACATTTCTGGTATATGAATAACATGATGTTTTTCAATGGCAAAAATCAATGAATATTGGAAATGCACAAACAGTAATTTCTCCGCATTGCAAGGTGCAATTCTGAAATTTTTTGCTTTTTCCTGCTCCTCTTAGCATGATAAAGAAGATTCAAAGAGAGTGAGATGCCAGCTCCTTTCAGTCAGTAGCTTCAAACATTTCTGGTATATGAATAACATGATGTTTTTCAATGGCAAAAATCAATGAATATTGTAAATGCACAAACAGTAATTTCTCCGCATTGCAAGGTGCAAGTCTGAAATTTTTTGCTTTTTCCTGCTCCTCTTAGCATGATAAAGAAGATTCAAAGAGAGTGAGATGCCAGCTACTTTCATTCAGTCAGTAGCTTCAATCATTTCTGGACGTTTTTCAATGGTAAAAATCAATGAATATTGTAAATGCACAAACAGTAATTTCTCCGCATTGCAAGGTGCAATTCTGAAATTTTTTGCTTTTTCCCGCTCCTCTTAGCATGATAAAGAAGATTCAAAGAGAGTGAGATGCCAGCTCCTTTCATTCAGTCAGTAGCTTCAATCATTTCTAGACGTTTTTCAATGGCAAAAATCAATGAATATTGTAAATGCACAAACAGTAATTTCTCCGCATTGCAAGGTGCAATTCTGAAATTTTTTGCTTTTTCCTGCTCCTCTTAGCATGATAAAGAAGATTCAAAGAGAGTGAGATGCCAGCTCCTTTCATTCAGTCAGTAGCTTCAATCATTTCTGGTAAATGAATAACATGATGTTTTTCAATGGCAAAAATCAATGAATTTTGTAAATGCACAAACAGTAATTTCTCCGCATTGCAAGGCGCAATTCTGAAATTGTTTGCTTTTTCCTGCTCCTCTTAGCATGATAAAGAAGATTCAAAGAGAGTGAGATGCCAGCTCCTTTCATTCAGTCAGTAGCTTCAATCATTTCTGGACGTTTTTCAATGGCAAAAATCAATGAATATTGTAAATGCACAAACAGTAATTTCTCCGCATTGCAAGGTGCAATTCTGAAATTTTTTGCTTTTTCCTGCTCCTCTTAGCATGATAAAGAAGATTCAAAGTGAGTGAGATGCCAGCTCCTTTCATTCAGTCAGTAGCTTCAATCATTTCTGGACGTTTTTCAATGGCAAAAATCAATGAATATTGTAAATGTACAAACAGTAATTTCTCCGCATTGCAAGGTGCAATTCTGAAATTTTTTGCTTTTTCCTGCTCCTCTTAGCATGATAAAGAAGATTCAAAGAGAGTGAGATGCCAGCTCCTTTCATTCAGTCAGTAGCTTCAAACATTTCTGGTATATGAATAACATGATGTTTTTCAATGGCAAAAATCAATGAATATTGTAAATGCACAAACAGTAATTTCTCCGCATTGCAAGGTGCAAGTCTGAAATTTTTTGCTTTTTCCTGCTCCTCTTAGCATGATAAAGAAGATTCAAAGAGAGTGAGATGCCAGCTACTTTCATTCAGTCAGTAGCTTCAATCATTTCTGGACGTTTTTCAATGGTAAAAATCAATGAATATTGTAAATGCACAAACTAATTTCTCCGCATTGCAAGGTGCAATTCTGAAATTTTTTGCTTTTTCCTGCTCCTCTTAGCATGATAAAGAAGATTCAAAGAGAGTGAGATGCCAGCTCCTTTCATTCAGTCAGTAGCTTCAATCATTTCTGGACGTTTTTCAATGGCAAAAATCAATGAATATTGTAAATGCACAAACAGTAATTTCTTCGCATTGCAAGGTGCAATTCTGAAATGTTTTGCTTTTTCCTGCTCCTCTTAGCATGATAAAGAAGATTCAAAGAGAGTGAGATGCCAGCTCCTTTCATTCAGTCAGTAGCTTCAATCATTTCTGGTAAATGAATAACATGATGTTTTTCAATGGCAAAAATCAATGAATTTTGTAAATGCACAAACAGTAATTTCTCCGCATTGCAAGGCGCAATTCTGAATTTTTTTGCTTTTTCCTGCTCCTCTTAGCATGATAAAGAAGATTCAAAGAGAGTGAGATGCCAGCTCCTTTCATTCAGTCAGTAGCTTCAATCATTTCTGGACGTTTTTCAATGGCAAAAATCAATGAATATTGTAAATGCACAAACAGTAATTTCTCCGCATTGCAAGGTGCAATTCTGAAATTTTTTGCTTTTTCCTGCTCCTCTTAGCATGATAAAGAAGATTCAAAGAGAGTGAGATGCCAGCTCCTTTCATTCAGTCAGTAGCTTCAAACATTTCTGGTATATGAATAACATGATGTTTTTCAATGGCAAAAATCAATGAATATTGTAAATGCACAAACAGTAATTTCTCCGCATTGCAAGGTGCAAGTCTGAAATTTTTTGCTTTTTCCTGCTCCTCTTAGCATGATAAAGAAGATTCAAAGAGAGTGAGATGCCAGCTCCTTTCATTCA
>NW_027365660.1:0-100226 GCF_046119375.1 Phyllobates terribilis | reverse complement strand
GGAAAAAGCAAAAAATTTCAGAATTGCACCTTGCAATGTGGAGATATTACTGTTTGTGCATTTACAATATTCATTGATTTTTGCCATTGAAAAACATGTTTTTCATATACCAGAAATGTTTGAAGCTACTGACTGAATGAAAGAAGCTGGCATCTCACTCTCTTTGAATCTTCTTTATCATGCTAGGATTAACAGGAAAAAGCAAAAAATTTCAGAATTGCACCTTGCAATGTGGAGATATTACTGTTTGTGCATTTACAATATTCATTGATTTTTGCCATTGAAAAACATGTTTTTCATATACCAGAAATGTTTGAAGCTACTGACTGAATGAAAGGAGCTGGCATCTCACTCTCTTTGAATCTTCTTTATCATGCTAGGATTAGCAGGAAAAAGCAAAAAATTTCAGAATTGCACCTTGCAATGTGGAGATATTACTGTTTGTGCATTTACAATATTCATTGATTTTTGCCATTGAAAAACATGTTTTTCATATACCAGAAATGTTTGAAGCTACTGACTGAATGAAAGGAGCTGGCATCTCACTCTCTTTGAATCTTCTTTATCATGCTAGGATTAACAGGAAAAAGCAAAAAATTTCAGAATTGCACCTTGCAATGTGGAGATATTACTGTTTGTGCATTTACAATATTCATTGATTTTTGCCATTGAAAAACATGTTTTTCATATACCAGAAATGTTTGAAGCTACTGACTGAATGAAAGGAGCTGGCATCTCACTCTCTTTGAATCTTCTTTATCATGCTAGGATTAACAGGAAAAAGCTAAAAATTTCAGAATTGCACCGTGCTATGTGGAGATATTACTGTTTGTGCATTTACAATATTCATTGATTTTTGCCATTGAAAAACATGTTTTTCATATACCAGAAATGTTTGAAGCTACTGACTGAATGAAAGGAGCTGGCATCTCACTCTCTTTGAATCTTCTTTATCATGCTAGGATTAGCAGGAAAAAGCAAAAAATTTCAGAATTGCACCTTGCAATGTGGAGATATTACTGTTTGTGCATTTACAATTTTCATTGATTTTTGCCATTGAAAAACATGTTTTTCATATACCAGAAATGTTTGAAGCTACTGACTGAATGAAAGGAGCTGGCATTTCACTCTCTTTGAATCTTCTTTATCATGCTAGGATTAGCAGGAAAAAGCAAAAAATTTCAGAATTGCACCTTGCAATGTGGAGATATTACTGTTTGTGCATTTACAATATTCATTGATTTTTGCCATTGAAAAACATGGTTTTTCATATACCAGAAATGTTTGAAGCTACTGACTGAATGAAAGGAGCTGGCATCTCACTCTCTTTGAATCTTCTTTATCATGCTAGGATTAGCAGGAAAAAGCAAAAAATTTCAGAATTGCACCTTGCAATGTGGAGATATTACTGTTTGTGCATTTACAATATTCATTGATTTTTGCCATTGAAAAACATGGTTTTTCATATACCAGAAATGTTTGAAGCTACTGACTGAATGAAAGGAGCTGGCATCTCACTCTCTTTGAATCTTCTTTATCATGCTAGGATTAACAGGAAAAAGCTAAAAATTTCAGAATTGCACTGTGCAATGTGGAGATATTACTGTTTGTGCATTTACAATATTCATTGATTTTTGCCATTGAAAAACATGTTTTTCATATACCAGAAATGTTTGAAGCTACTGACTGAATGAAAGGAGCTGGCATCTCACTCTCTTTGAATCTTCATTATCATGCTAGGATTAGCAGGAAAAAGCAAAAAATTTCAGAATTGCACCTTGCAATGTGGAGATATTACTGTTTGTGCATTTACAATATTCATTGATTTTTGCCATTGAAAAACATGTTTTTCATATACCAGAAATGTTTGAAGCTACTGACTGAATGAAAGGAGCTGGCATCTCACTCTCTTTGAATCTTCTTTATCATGCTAGGATTAACAGGAAAAAGCTAAAAATTTCAGAATTGCACCGTGCAATGTGGAGATATTACTGTTTGTGCATTTACAATATTCATTGATTTTTGCCATTGAAAAACATGTTTTTCATATACCAGAAATGTTTGAAGCTACTGACTGAATGAAAGGAGCTGGCATCTCACTCTCTTTGAATCTTCTTTATCATGCTAGGATTAACAGGAAAAAGCTAAAAATTTCAGAATTGCACCGTGCAATGTGGAGATATTACTGTTTGTGCATTTACAATATTCATTGATTTTTGCCATTGAAAAACATGTTTTTCATATACCAGAAATGTTTGAAGCTACTGACTGAATGAAAGGAGCTGGCATCTCACTCTCTTTGAATCTTCTTTATCATGCTAGGATTAGCAGGAAAAAGCAAAAAATTTCAGAATTGCACCTTGCAATGTGGAGATATTACTGTTTGTGCATTTACAATATTCATTGATTTTTGCCATTGAAAAACATGTTTTTCATATACCAGAAATGTTTGAAGCTACTGACTGAATGAAAGGAGCTGGCATCTCACTCTCTTTGAATCTTCTTTATCATGCTAGGATTAACAGGAAAAAGCTAAAAATTTCAGAATTGCACCGTGCAATGTGGAGATATTACTGTTTGTGCATTTACAATATTCATTGATTTTTGCCATTGAAAAACATGTTTTTCATATACCAGAAATGTTTGAAGCTACTGACTGAATGAAAGGAGCTGGCATCTCACTCTCTTTGAATCTTCTTTATCATGCTAGGATTAGCAGGAAAAAGCAAAAAATTTCAGAATTGCACCTTGCAATGTGGAGATATTACTGTTTGTGCATTTACAATATTCATTGATTTTTGCCATTGAAAAACATGTTTTTCATATACCAGAAATGTTTGAAGCTACTGACTGAATGAAAGAAGCTGGCATCTCACTCTCTTTGAATCTTCTTTATCATGCTAGGATTAACAGGAAAAAGCAAAAAATTTCAGAATTGCACCTTGCAATGTGGAGATATTACTGTTTGTGCATTTACAATATTCATTGATTTTTGCCATTGAAAAACATGTTTTTCATATACCAGAAATGTTTGAAGCTACTGACTGAATGAAAGGAGCTGGCATCTCACTCTCTTTGAATCTTCTTTATCATGCTAGGATTAGCAGGAAAAAGCAAAAAATTTCAGAATTGCACCTTGCAATGTGGAGATATTACTGTTTGTGCATTTACAATATTCATTGATTTTTGCCATTGAAAAACATGTTTTTCATATACCAGAAATGTTTGAAGCTACTGACTGAATGAAAGGAGCTGGCATCTCACTCTCTTTGAATCTTCTTTATCATGCTAGGATTAACAGGAAAAAGCAAAAAATTTCAGAATTGCACCGTGCAATGTGGAGATATTACTGTTTGTGCATTTACAATATTCATTGATTTTTGCCATTGAAAAACATGTTTTTCATATACCAGAAATGTTTGAAGCTACTGACTGAATGAAAGGAGCTGGCATCTCACTCTCTTTGAATCTTCTTTATCATGCTAGGATTAGCAGGAAAAAGCAAAAAATTTCAGAATTGCACCTTGCAATGTGGAGATATTACTGTTTGTGCATTTACAATATTCATTAATTTTTGCCATTGAAAAACGTCCAGAAATGTTTGAAGCTACTGACTGAATGAAAGGAGCTGGCATCTCACTCTCTTTGAATCTTCTTTATCATGCTAGGATTAACAGGAAAAAGCTAAAAATTTCAGAATTGCACCGTGCAATGTGGAGATATTACTGTTTGTGCATTTACAATATTCATTGATTTTTGCCATTGAAAAACATGTTTTTCATATACCAGAAATGTTTGAAGCTGCTGACTGAATGAAAGGAGCTGGCATCTCACTCTCTTTGAATCTTCTTTATCATGCTAGGATTAACAGGAAAAAGCTAAAAATTTCAGAATTGCACCGTGCAATGTGGAGATATTACTGTTTGTGCATTTACAATATTCATTGATTTTTGCCATTGAAAAACATGTTTTTCATATACCAGAAATGTTTGAAGCTACTGACTGAATGAAAGGAGCTGGCATCTCACTCTCTTTGAATCTTCTTTATCATGCTAGGATTAGCAGGAAAAAGCAAAAAATTTCAGAATTGCACCTTGCAATGTGGAGATATTACTGTTTGTGCATTTACAATATTCATTGATTTTTGCCATTGAAAAACATGTTTTTCATATACCAGAAATGTTTGAAGCTACTGACTGAATGAAAGGAGCTGGCATCTCACTCTCTTTGAATCTTCTTTATCATGCTAGGATTAGCAGGAAAAAGCAAAAAATTTCAGAATTGCACCTTGCAATGTGGAGATATTACTGTTTGTGCATTTACAATATTCATTGATTTTTGCCATTGAAAAACGTTTTTCATATACCAGAAATGTTTGAAGCTACTGACTGAATGAAAGGAGCTGGCATCTCACTCTCTTTGAATCTTCTTTATCATGCTAGGATTAACAGGAAAAAGCAAAAAATTTCAGAATTGCACCTTGCAATGTGGTGATATTACTGTTTGTGCATTTACAATATTCATTGATTTTTGCCATTGAAAAACATGTTTTTCATATACCAGAAATGTTTGAAGCTACTGACTGAATGAAAGGAGCTGGCATCTCACTCTCTTTGAATCTTCTTTATCATGCTAGGATTAACAGGAAAAAGCAAAAAATTTCAGAATTGCACCGTGCAATGTGGAGATATTACTGTTTGTGCATTTACAATATTCATTGATTTTTGCCATTGAAAAACATGTTTTTCATATACCAGAAATGTTTGAAGCTACTGACTGAATGAAAGGAGCTGGCATCTCACTCTCTTTGAATCTTCTTTATCATGCTAGGATTAGCAGGAAAAAGCAAAAAATTTCAGAATTGCACCTTGCAATGTGGAGATATTACTGTTTGTGCATTTACAATATTCATTGATTTTTGCCATTGAAAAACATGTTTTTCATATACCAGAAATGTTTGAAGCTACTGACTGAATGAAAGGAGCTGGCATCTCACTCTCTTTGAATCTTCTTTATCATGCTAGGATTAACAGGAAAAAGCTAAAAATTTCAGAATTGCACCGTGCAATGTGGAGATATTACTGTTTGTGCATTTACAATATTCATTGATTTTTGCCATTGAAAAACATGTTTTTCATATACCAGAAATGTTTGAAGCTACTGACTGAATGAAAGGAGCTGGCATCTCACTCTCTTTGAATCTTCTTTATCATGCTAGGATTAACAGGAAAAAGCTAAAAATTTCAGAATTGCACCGTGCAATGTGGAGATATTACTGTTTGTGCATTTACAATATTCATTGATTTTTGCCATTGAAAAACATGTTTTTCATATACCAGAAATGTTTGAAGCTACTGACTGAATGAAAGGAGCTGGCATCTCACTCTCTTTGAATCTTCTTTATCATGCTAGGATTAGCAGGAAAAAGCAAAAAATTTCAGAATTGCACCTTGCAATGTGGAGATATTACTGTTTGTGCATTTACAATATTCATTGATTTTTGCCATTGAAAAACATGTTTTTCATATACCAGAAATGTTTGAAGCTACTGACTGAATGAAAGGAGCTGGCATCTCACTCTCTTTGAATCTTCTTTATCATGCTAGGATTAACAGGAAAAAGCTAAAAATTTCAGAATTGCACCGTGCAATGTGGAGATATTACTGTTTGTGCATTTACAATATTCATTGATTTTTGCCATTGAAAAACATGTTTTTCATATACCAGAAATGTTTGAAGCTACTGACTGAATGAAAGGAGCTGGCATCTCACTCTCTTTGAATCTTCTTTATCATGCTAGGATTAGCAGGAAAAAGCAAAAAATTTCAGAATTGCACCTTGCAATGTGGAGATATTACTGTTTGTGCATTTACAATATTCATTGATTTTTGCCATTGAAAAACATGTTTTTCATATACCAGAAATGTTTGAAGCTACTGACTGAATGAAAGAAGCTGGCATCTCACTCTCTTTGAATCTTCTTTATCATGCTAGGATTAACAGGAAAAAGCAAAAAATTTCAGAATTGCACCTTGCAATGTGGAGATATTACTGTTTGTGCATTTACAATATTCATTGATTTTTGCCATTGAAAAACATGTTTTTCATATACCAGAAATGTTTGAAGCTACTGACTGAATGAAAGGAGCTGGCATCTCACTCTCTTTGAATCTTCTTTATCATGCTAGGATTAGCAGGAAAAAGCAAAAAATTTCAGAATTGCACCTTGCAATGTGGAGATATTACTGTTTGTGCATTTACAATATTCATTGATTTTTGCCATTGAAAAACATGTTTTTCATATACCAGAAATGTTTGAAGCTACTGACTGAATGAAAGGAGCTGGCATCTCACTCTCTTTGAATCTTCTTTATCATGCTAGGATTAACAGGAAAAAGCAAAAAATTTCAGAATTGCACCGTGCAATGTGGAGATATTACTGTTTGTGCATTTACAATATTCATTGATTTTTGCCATTGAAAAACATGTTTTTCATATACCAGAAATGTTTGAAGCTACTGACTGAATGAAAGGAGCTGGCATCTCACTCTCTTTGAATCTTCTTTATCATGCTAGGATTAGCAGGAAAAAGCAAAAAATTTCAGAATTGCACCTTGCAATGTGGAGATATTACTGTTTGTGCATTTACAATATTCATTGATTTTTGCCATTGAAAAACATGTTTTTCATATACCAGAAATGTTTGAAGCTACTGACTGAATGAAAGAAGCTGGCATCTCACTCTCTTTGAATCTTCTTTATCATGCTAGGATTAGCAGGAAAAAGCAAAAAATTTCAGAATTGCACCTTGTAATGTGGAGATATTACTGTTTGTGCATTTACAATATTCATTGATTTTTGCCATTGAAAAACATGTTTTTCATATACCAGAAATGTTTGAAGCTACTGACTGAATGAAAGGAGCTGGCATCTCACTCTCTTTGAATCTTCTTTATCATGCTAGGATTAACAGGAAAAAGCAAAAAATTTCAGAATTGCACCTTGCAATGTGGAGATATTACTGTTTGTGCATTTACAATATTCATTGATTTTTGCCATTGAAAAACATGTTTTTCATATACCAGAAATGTTTGAAGCTACTGACTGAATGAAAGGAGCTGGCATCTCACTCTCTTTGAATCTTCTTTATCATGCTAGGATTAGCAGGAAAAAGCAAAAAATTTCAGAATTGCACCTTGCAATGTGGAGATATTACTGTTTGTGCATTTGCAATATTCATTGATTTTTGCCATTGAAAAACGTTTTTCATATACCAGAAATGTTTGAAGCTACTGACTGAATGAAAGGAGCTGGCATCTCACTCTCTTTGAATCTTCTTTATCATGCTAGGATTAACAGGAAAAAGCAAAAAATTTCAGAATTGCACCTTGCAATGTGGTGATATTACTGTTTGTGCATTTACAATATTCATTGATTTTTGCCATTGAAAAACATGTTTTTCATATACCAGAAATGTTTGAAGCTACTGACTGAATGAAAGGAGCTGGCATCTCACTCTCTTTGAATCTTCTTTATCATGCTAAGAGGAGCAGGAAAAAGCAAAAAATTTCAGAATTGCACCTTGCAATGTGGAGATATTACTGTTTGTGCATTTACAATATTCATTGATTTTTGCCATTGAAAAACATGTTTTTCATATACCAGAAATGTTTGAAGCTACTGACTGAATGAAAGAAGCTGGCATCTCACTCTCTTTGAATCTTCTTTATCATGCTAGGATTAACAGGAAAAAGCAAAAAATTTCAGAATTGCACCTTGCAATGTGGAGATATTACTGTTTGTGCATTTACAATATTCATTGATTTTTGCCATTGAAAAACATGTTTTTCATATACCAGAAATGTTTGAAGCTACTGACTGAATGAAAGGAGCTGGCATCTCACTCTCTTTGAATCTTCTTTATCATGCTAGGATTAGCAGGAAAAAGCAAAAAATTTCAGAATTGCACCTTGCAATGTGGAGATATTACTGTTTGTGCATTTACAATATTCATTGATTTTTGCCATTGAAAAACATGTTTTTCATATACCAGAAATGTTTGAAGCTACTGACTGAATGAAAGGAGCTGGCATCTCACTCTCTTTGAATCTTCTTTATCATGCTAGGATTAACAGGAAAAAGCAAAAAATTTCAGAATTGCACCTTGCAATGTGGAGATATTACTGTTTGTGCATTTACAATATTCATTGATTTTTGCCATTGAAAAACATGTTTTTCATATACCAGAAATGTTTGAAGCTACTGACTGAATGAAAGGAGCTGGCATCTCACTCTCTTTGAATCTTCTTTATCATGCTAGGATTAACAGGAAAAAGCTAAAAATTTCAGAATTGCACCGTGCTATGTGGAGATATTACTGTTTGTGCATTTACAATATTCATTGATTTTTGCCATTGAAAAACATGTTTTTCATATACCAGAAATGTTTGAAGCTACTGACTGAATGAAAGGAGCTGGCATCTCACTCTCTTTGAATCTTCTTTATCATGCTAGGATTAGCAGGAAAAAGCAAAAAATTTCAGAATTGCACCTTGCAATGTGGAGATATTACTGTTTGTGCATTTACAATTTTCATTGATTTTTGCCATTGAAAAACATGTTTTTCATATACCAGAAATGTTTGAAGCTACTGACTGAATGAAAGGAGCTGGCATTTCACTCTCTTTGAATCTTCTTTATCATGCTAGGATTAGCAGGAAAAAGCAAAAAATTTCAGAATTGCACCTTGCAATGTGGAGATATTACTGTTTGTGCATTTACAATATTCATTGATTTTTGCCATTGAAAAACATGGTTTTTCATATACCAGAAATGTTTGAAGCTACTGACTGAATGAAAGGAGCTGGCATCTCACTCTCTTTGAATCTTCTTTATCATGCTAGGATTAGCAGGAAAAAGCAAAAAATTTCAGAATTGCACCTTGCAATGTGGAGATATTACTGTTTGTGCATTTACAATATTCATTGATTTTTGCCATTGAAAAACATGGTTTTTCATATACCAGAAATGTTTGAAGCTACTGACTGAATGAAAGGAGCTGGCATCTCACTCTCTTTGAATCTTCTTTATCATGCTAGGATTAACAGGAAAAAGCTAAAAATTTCAGAATTGCACTGTGCAATGTGGAGATATTACTGTTTGTGCATTTACAATATTCATTGATTTTTGCCATTGAAAAACATGTTTTTCATATACCAGAAATGTTTGAAGCTACTGACTGAATGAAAGGAGCTGGCATCTCACTCTCTTTGAATCTTCATTATCATGCTAGGATTAGCAGGAAAAAGCAAAAAATTTCAGAATTGCACCTTGCAATGTGGAGATATTACTGTTTGTGCATTTACAATATTCATTGATTTTTGCCATTGAAAAACATGTTTTTCATATACCAGAAATGTTTGAAGCTACTGACTGAATGAAAGGAGCTGGCATCTCACTCTCTTTGAATCTTCTTTATCATGCTAGGATTAGCAGGAAAAAGCAAAAAATTTCAGAATTGCACCTTGCAATGTGGAGATATTACTGTTTGTGCATTTACAATATTCATTAATTTTTGCCATTGAAAAACGTCCAGAAATGTTTGAAGCTACTGACTGAATGAAAGGAGCTGGCATCTCACTCTCTTTGAATCTTCTTTATCATGCTAGGATTAACAGGAAAAAGCTAAAAATTTCAGAATTGCACCGTGCAATGTGGAGATATTACTGTTTGTGCATTTACAATATTCATTGATTTTTGCCATTGAAAAACATGTTTTTCATATACCAGAAATGTTTGAAGCTGCTGACTGAATGAAAGGAGCTGGCATCTCACTCTCTTTGAATCTTCTTTATCATGCTAGGATTAACAGGAAAAAGCTAAAAATTTCAGAATTGCACCGTGCAATGTGGAGATATTACTGTTTGTGCATTTACAATATTCATTGATTTTTGCCATTGAAAAACATGTTTTTCATATACCAGAAATGTTTGAAGCTACTGACTGAATGAAAGGAGCTGGCATCTCACTCTCTTTGAATCTTCTTTATCATGCTAGGATTAGCAGGAAAAAGCAAAAAATTTCAGAATTGCACCTTGCAATGTGGAGATATTACTGTTTGTGCATTTACAATATTCATTGATTTTTGCCATTGAAAAACGTTTTTCATATACCAGAAATGTTTGAAGCTACTGACTGAATGAAAGGAGCTGGCATCTCACTCTCTTTGAATCTTCTTTATCATGCTAGGATTAACAGGAAAAAGCAAAAAATTTCAGAATTGCACCTTGCAATGTGGTGATATTACTGTTTGTGCATTTACAATATTCATTGATTTTTGCCATTGAAAAACATGTTTTTCATATACCAGAAATGTTTGAAGCTACTGACTGAATGAAAGGAGCTGGCATCTCACTCTCTTTGAATCTTCTTTATCATGCTAGGATTAACAGGAAAAAGCAAAAAATTTCAGAATTGCACCTTGCAATGTGGAGATATTACTGTTTGTGCATTTACAATATTCATTGATTTTTGCCATTGAAAAACATGTTTTTCATATACCAGAAATGTTTGAAGCTACTGACTGAATGAAAGGAGCTGGCATCTCACTCTCTTTGAATCTTCTTTATCATGCTAGGATTAGCAGGAAAAAGCAAAAAATTTCAGAATTGCACCTTGCAATGTGGAGATATTACTGTTTGTGCATTTACAATATTCATTGATTTTTGCCATTGAAAAACATGTTTTTCATATACCAGAAATGTTTGAAGCTACTGACTGAATGAAAGGAGCTGGCATCTCACTCTCTTTGAATCTTCTTTATCATGCTAAGAGGAGCAGGAAAAAGCAAAAAATTTCAGAATTGCACCTTGCAATGTGGAGATATTACTGTTTGTGCATTTACAATATTCATTGATTTTTGCCATTGAAAAACATGTTTTTCATATACCAGAAATGTTTGAAGCTACTGACTGAATGAAAGGAGCTGGCATCTCACTCTCTTTGAATCTTCTTTATCATGCTAGGATTAGCAGGAAAAAGCAAAAAATTTCAGAATTGCACCTTGCAATGTGGAGATATTACTGTTTGTGCATTTGCAATATTCATTGATTTTTGCCATTGAAAAACGTTTTTCATATACCAGAAATGTTTGAAGCTACTGACTGAATGAAAGGAGCTGGCATCTCACTCTCTTTGAATCTTCTTTATCATGCTAGGATTAACAGGAAAAAGCAAAAAATTTCAGAATTGCACCTTGCAATGTGGTGATATTACTGTTTGTGCATTTACAATATTCATTGATTTTTGCCATTGAAAAACATGTTTTTCATATACCAGAAATGTTTGAAGCTACTGACTGAATGAAAGGAGCTGGCATCTCACTCTCTTTGAATCTTCTTTATCATGCTAAGAGGAGCAGGAAAAAGCAAAAAATTTCAGAATTGCACCTTGCAATGTGGAGATATTACTGTTTGTGCATTTACAATATTCATTGATTTTTGCCATTGAAAAACATGTTTTTCATATACCAGAAATGTTTGAAGCTACTGACTGAATGAAAGAAGCTGGCATCTCACTCTCTTTGAATCTTCTTTATCATGCTAGGATTAACAGGAAAAAGCAAAAAATTTCAGAATTGCACCTTGCAATGTGGAGATATTACTGTTTGTGCATTTACAATATTCATTGATTTTTGCCATTGAAAAACATGTTTTTCATATACCAGAAATGTTTGAAGCTACTGACTGAATGAAAGGAGCTGGCATCTCACTCTCTTTGAATCTTCTTTATCATGCTAGGATTAGCAGGAAAAAGCAAAAAATTTCAGAATTGCACCTTGCAATGTGGAGATATTACTGTTTGTGCATTTACAATATTCATTGATTTTTGCCATTGAAAAACATGTTTTTCATATACCAGAAATGTTTGAAGCTACTGACTGAATGAAAGGAGCTGGCATCTCACTCTCTTTGAATCTTCTTTATCATGCTAGGATTAACAGGAAAAAGCAAAAAATTTCAGAATTGCACCTTGCAATGTGGAGATATTACTGTTTGTGCATTTACAATATTCATTGATTTTTGCCATTGAAAAACATGTTTTTCATATACCAGAAATGTTTGAAGCTACTGACTGAATGAAAGGAGCTGGCATCTCACTCTCTTTGAATCTTCTTTATCATGCTAGGATTAACAGGAAAAAGCTAAAAATTTCAGAATTGCACCGTGCTATGTGGAGATATTACTGTTTGTGCATTTACAATATTCATTGATTTTTGCCATTGAAAAACATGTTTTTCATATACCAGAAATGTTTGAAGCTACTGACTGAATGAAAGGAGCTGGCATCTCACTCTCTTTGAATCTTCTTTATCATGCTAGGATTAGCAGGAAAAAGCAAAAAATTTCAGAATTGCACCTTGCAATGTGGAGATATTACTGTTTGTGCATTTACAATTTTCATTGATTTTTGCCATTGAAAAACATGTTTTTCATATACCAGAAATGTTTGAAGCTACTGACTGAATGAAAGGAGCTGGCATTTCACTCTCTTTGAATCTTCTTTATCATGCTAGGATTAGCAGGAAAAAGCAAAAAATTTCAGAATTGCACCTTGCAATGTGGAGATATTACTGTTTGTGCATTTACAATATTCATTGATTTTTGCCATTGAAAAACATGGTTTTTCATATACCAGAAATGTTTGAAGCTACTGACTGAATGAAAGGAGCTGGCATCTCACTCTCTTTGAATCTTCTTTATCATGCTAGGATTAGCAGGAAAAAGCAAAAAATTTCAGAATTGCACCTTGCAATGTGGAGATATTACTGTTTGTGCATTTACAATATTCATTGATTTTTGCCATTGAAAAACATGGTTTTTCATATACCAGAAATGTTTGAAGCTACTGACTGAATGAAAGGAGCTGGCATCTCACTCTCTTTGAATCTTCTTTATCATGCTAGGATTAACAGGAAAAAGCTAAAAATTTCAGAATTGCACTGTGCAATGTGGAGATATTACTGTTTGTGCATTTACAATATTCATTGATTTTTGCCATTGAAAAACATGTTTTTCATATACCAGAAATGTTTGAAGCTACTGACTGAATGAAAGGAGCTGGCATCTCACTCTCTTTGAATCTTCATTATCATGCTAGGATTAGCAGGAAAAAGCAAAAAATTTCAGAATTGCACCTTGCAATGTGGAGATATTACTGTTTGTGCATTTACAATATTCATTGATTTTTGCCATTGAAAAACATGTTTTTCATATACCAGAAATGTTTGAAGCTACTGACTGAATGAAAGGAGCTGGCATCTCACTCTCTTTGAATCTTCTTTATCATGCTAGGATTAGCAGGAAAAAGCAAAAAATTTCAGAATTGCACCTTGCAATGTGGAGATATTACTGTTTGTGCATTTACAATATTCATTAATTTTTGCCATTGAAAAACGTCCAGAAATGTTTGAAGCTACTGACTGAATGAAAGGAGCTGGCATCTCACTCTCTTTGAATCTTCTTTATCATGCTAGGATTAACAGGAAAAAGCTAAAAATTTCAGAATTGCACCGTGCAATGTGGAGATATTACTGTTTGTGCATTTACAATATTCATTGATTTTTGCCATTGAAAAACATGTTTTTCATATACCAGAAATGTTTGAAGCTGCTGACTGAATGAAAGGAGCTGGCATCTCACTCTCTTTGAATCTTCTTTATCATGCTAGGATTAACAGGAAAAAGCTAAAAATTTCAGAATTGCACCGTGCAATGTGGAGATATTACTGTTTGTGCATTTACAATATTCATTGATTTTTGCCATTGAAAAACATGTTTTTCATATACCAGAAATGTTTGAAGCTACTGACTGAATGAAAGGAGCTGGCATCTCACTCTCTTTGAATCTTCTTTATCATGCTAGGATTAGCAGGAAAAAGCAAAAAATTTCAGAATTGCACCTTGCAATGTGGAGATATTACTGTTTGTGCATTTACAATATTCATTGATTTTTGCCATTGAAAAACGTTTTTCATATACCAGAAATGTTTGAAGCTACTGACTGAATGAAAGGAGCTGGCATCTCACTCTCTTTGAATCTTCTTTATCATGCTAGGATTAACAGGAAAAAGCAAAAAATTTCAGAATTGCACCTTGCAATGTGGTGATATTACTGTTTGTGCATTTACAATATTCATTGATTTTTGCCATTGAAAAACATGTTTTTCATATACCAGAAATGTTTGAAGCTACTGACTGAATGAAAGGAGCTGGCATCTCACTCTCTTTGAATCTTCTTTATCATGCTAGGATTAACAGGAAAAAGCAAAAAATTTCAGAATTGCACCTTGCAATGTGGAGATATTACTGTTTGTGCATTTACAATATTCATTGATTTTTGCCATTGAAAAACATGTTTTTCATATACCAGAAATGTTTGAAGCTACTGACTGAATGAAAGGAGCTGGCATCTCACTCTCTTTGAATCTTCTTTATCATGCTAGGATTAGCAGGAAAAAGCAAAAAATTTCAGAATTGCACCTTGCAATGTGGAGATATTACTGTTTGTGCATTTACAATATTCATTGATTTTTGCCATTGAAAAACATGTTTTTCATATACCAGAAATGTTTGAAGCTACTGACTGAATGAAAGGAGCTGGCATCTCACTCTCTTTGAATCTTCTTTATCATGCTAAGAGGAGCAGGAAAAAGCAAAAAATTTCAGAATTGCACCTTGCAATGTGGAGATATTACTGTTTGTGCATTTACAATATTCATTGATTTTTGCCATTGAAAAACATGTTTTTCATATACCAGAAATGTTTGAAGCTACTGACTGAATGAAAGAAGCTGGCATCTCACTCTCTTTGAATCTTCTTTATCATGCTAGGATTAACAGGAAAAAGCAAAAAATTTCAGAATTGCACCTTGCAATGTGGAGATATTACTGTTTGTGCATTTACAATATTCATTGATTTTTGCCATTGAAAAACATGTTTTTCATATACCAGAAATGTTTGAAGCTACTGACTGAATGAAAGGAGCTGGCATCTCACTCTCTTTGAATCTTCTTTATCATGCTAGGATTAGCAGGAAAAAGCAAAAAATTTCAGAATTGCACCTTGCAATGTGGAGATATTACTGTTTGTGCATTTACAATATTCATTAATTTTTGCCATTGAAAAACGTCCAGAAATGTTTGAAGCTACTGACTGAATGAAAGGAGCTGGCATCTCACTCTCTTTGAATCTTCTTTATCATGCTAGGATTAACAGGAAAAAGCTAAAAATTTCAGAATTGCACCGTGCAATGTGGAGATATTACTGTTTGTGCATTTACAATATTCATTGATTTTTGCCATTGAAAAACATGTTTTTCATATACCAGAAATGTTTGAAGCTGCTGACTGAATGAAAGGAGCTGGCATCTCACTCTCTTTGAATCTTCTTTATCATGCTAGGATTAACAGGAAAAAGCTAAAAATTTCAGAATTGCACCGTGCAATGTGGAGATATTACTGTTTGTGCATTTACAATATTCATTGATTTTTGCCATTGAAAAACATGTTTTTCATATACCAGAAATGTTTGAAGCTACTGACTGAATGAAAGGAGCTGGCATCTCACTCTCTTTGAATCTTCTTTATCATGCTAGGATTAGCAGGAAAAAGCAAAAAATTTCAGAATTGCACCTTGCAATGTGGAGATATTACTGTTTGTGCATTTACAATATTCATTGATTTTTGCCATTGAAAAACATGTTTTTCATATACCAGAAATGTTTGAAGCTACTGACTGAATGAAAGGAGCTGGCATCTCACTCTCTTTGAATCTTCTTTATCATGCTAGGATTAGCAGGAAAAAGCAAAAAATTTCAGAATTGCACCTTGCAATGTGGAGATATTACTGTTTGTGCATTTACAATATTCATTGATTTTTGCCATTGAAAAACGTTTTTCATATACCAGAAATGTTTGAAGCTACTGACTGAATGAAAGGAGCTGGCATCTCACTCTCTTTGAATCTTCTTTATCATGCTAGGATTAACAGGAAAAAGCAAAAAATTTCAGAATTGCACCTTGCAATGTGGTGATATTACTGTTTGTGCATTTACAATATTCATTGATTTTTGCCATTGAAAAACATGTTTTTCATATACCAGAAATGTTTGAAGCTACTGACTGAATGAAAGGAGCTGGCATCTCACTCTCTTTGAATCTTCTTTATCATGCTAGGATTAACAGGAAAAAGCAAAAAATTTCAGAATTGCACCGTGCAATGTGGAGATATTACTGTTTGTGCATTTACAATATTCATTGATTTTTGCCATTGAAAAACATGTTTTTCATATACCAGAAATGTTTGAAGCTACTGACTGAATGAAAGGAGCTGGCATCTCACTCTCTTTGAATCTTCTTTATCATGCTAGGATTAGCAGGAAAAAGCAAAAAATTTCAGAATTGCACCTTGCAATGTGGAGATATTACTGTTTGTGCATTTACAATATTCATTGATTTTTGCCATTGAAAAACATGTTTTTCATATACCAGAAATGTTTGAAGCTACTGACTGAATGAAAGGAGCTGGCATCTCACTCTCTTTGAATCTTCTTTATCATGCTAGGATTAACAGGAAAAAGCTAAAAATTTCAGAATTGCACCGTGCAATGTGGAGATATTACTGTTTGTGCATTTACAATATTCATTGATTTTTGCCATTGAAAAACATGTTTTTCATATACCAGAAATGTTTGAAGCTACTGACTGAATGAAAGGAGCTGGCATCTCACTCTCTTTGAATCTTCTTTATCATGCTAGGATTAACAGGAAAAAGCTAAAAATTTCAGAATTGCACCGTGCAATGTGGAGATATTACTGTTTGTGCATTTACAATATTCATTGATTTTTGCCATTGAAAAACATGTTTTTCATATACCAGAAATGTTTGAAGCTACTGACTGAATGAAAGGAGCTGGCATCTCACTCTCTTTGAATCTTCTTTATCATGCTAGGATTAGCAGGAAAAAGCAAAAAATTTCAGAATTGCACCTTGCAATGTGGAGATATTACTGTTTGTGCATTTACAATATTCATTGATTTTTGCCATTGAAAAACATGTTTTTCATATACCAGAAATGTTTGAAGCTACTGACTGAATGAAAGGAGCTGGCATCTCACTCTCTTTGAATCTTCTTTATCATGCTAGGATTAACAGGAAAAAGCTAAAAATTTCAGAATTGCACCGTGCAATGTGGAGATATTACTGTTTGTGCATTTACAATATTCATTGATTTTTGCCATTGAAAAACATGTTTTTCATATACCAGAAATGTTTGAAGCTACTGACTGAATGAAAGGAGCTGGCATCTCACTCTCTTTGAATCTTCTTTATCATGCTAGGATTAGCAGGAAAAAGCAAAAAATTTCAGAATTGCACCTTGCAATGTGGAGATATTACTGTTTGTGCATTTACAATATTCATTGATTTTTGCCATTGAAAAACATGTTTTTCATATACCAGAAATGTTTGAAGCTACTGACTGAATGAAAGAAGCTGGCATCTCACTCTCTTTGAATCTTCTTTATCATGCTAGGATTAACAGGAAAAAGCAAAAAATTTCAGAATTGCACCTTGCAATGTGGAGATATTACTGTTTGTGCATTTACAATATTCATTGATTTTTGCCATTGAAAAACATGTTTTTCATATACCAGAAATGTTTGAAGCTACTGACTGAATGAAAGGAGCTGGCATCTCACTCTCTTTGAATCTTCTTTATCATGCTAGGATTAGCAGGAAAAAGCAAAAAATTTCAGAATTGCACCTTGCAATGTGGAGATATTACTGTTTGTGCATTTACAATATTCATTGATTTTTGCCATTGAAAAACATGTTTTTCATATACCAGAAATGTTTGAAGCTACTGACTGAATGAAAGGAGCTGGCATCTCACTCTCTTTGAATCTTCTTTATCATGCTAGGATTAACAGGAAAAAGCAAAAAATTTCAGAATTGCACCGTGCAATGTGGAGATATTACTGTTTGTGCATTTACAATATTCATTGATTTTTGCCATTGAAAAACATGTTTTTCATATACCAGAAATGTTTGAAGCTACTGACTGAATGAAAGGAGCTGGCATCTCACTCTCTTTGAATCTTCTTTATCATGCTAGGATTAGCAGGAAAAAGCAAAAAATTTCAGAATTGCACCTTGCAATGTGGAGATATTACTGTTTGTGCATTTACAATATTCATTGATTTTTGCCATTGAAAAACATGTTTTTCATATACCAGAAATGTTTGAAGCTACTGACTGAATGAAAGAAGCTGGCATCTCACTCTCTTTGAATCTTCTTTATCATGCTAGGATTAGCAGGAAAAAGCAAAAAATTTCAGAATTGCACCTTGTAATGTGGAGATATTACTGTTTGTGCATTTACAATATTCATTGATTTTTGCCATTGAAAAACATGTTTTTCATATACCAGAAATGTTTGAAGCTACTGACTGAATGAAAGGAGCTGGCATCTCACTCTCTTTGAATCTTCTTTATCATGCTAGGATTAACAGGAAAAAGCAAAAAATTTCAGAATTGCACCTTGCAATGTGGAGATATTACTGTTTGTGCATTTACAATATTCATTGATTTTTGCCATTGAAAAACATGTTTTTCATATACCAGAAATGTTTGAAGCTACTGACTGAATGAAAGGAGCTGGCATCTCACTCTCTTTGAATCTTCTTTATCATGCTAGGATTAGCAGGAAAAAGCAAAAAATTTCAGAATTGCACCTTGCAATGTGGAGATATTACTGTTTGTGCATTTGCAATATTCATTGATTTTTGCCATTGAAAAACGTTTTTCATATACCAGAAATGTTTGAAGCTACTGACTGAATGAAAGGAGCTGGCATCTCACTCTCTTTGAATCTTCTTTATCATGCTAGGATTAACAGGAAAAAGCAAAAAATTTCAGAATTGCACCTTGCAATGTGGTGATATTACTGTTTGTGCATTTACAATATTCATTGATTTTTGCCATTGAAAAACATGTTTTTCATATACCAGAAATGTTTGAAGCTACTGACTGAATGAAAGGAGCTGGCATCTCACTCTCTTTGAATCTTCTTTATCATGCTAAGAGGAGCAGGAAAAAGCAAAAAATTTCAGAATTGCACCTTGCAATGTGGAGATATTACTGTTTGTGCATTTACAATATTCATTGATTTTTGCCATTGAAAAACATGTTTTTCATATACCAGAAATGTTTGAAGCTACTGACTGAATGAAAGAAGCTGGCATCTCACTCTCTTTGAATCTTCTTTATCATGCTAGGATTAGCAGGAAAAAGCAAAAAATTTCAGAATTGCACCTTGCAATGTGGAGATATTACTGTTTGTGCATTTACAATATTCATTGATTTTTGCCATTGAAAAACATGTTTTTCATATACCAGAAATGTTTGAAGCTACTGACTGAATGAAAGGAGCTGGCATCTCACTCTCTTTGAATCTTCTTTATCATGCTAGGATTAACAGGAAAAAGCAAAAAATTTCAGAATTGCACCTTGCAATGTGGAGATATTACTGTTTGTGCATTTACAATATTCATTGATTTTTGCCATTGAAAAACATGTTTTTCATATACCAGAAATGTTTGAAGCTACTGACTGAATGAAAGGAGCTGGCATCTCACTCTCTTTGAATCTTCTTTATCATGCTAGGATTAACAGGAAAAAGCTAAAAATTTCAGAATTGCACCGTGCTATGTGGAGATATTACTGTTTGTGCATTTACAATATTCATTGATTTTTGCCATTGAAAAACATGTTTTTCATATACCAGAAATGTTTGAAGCTACTGACTGAATGAAAGGAGCTGGCATCTCACTCTCTTTGAATCTTCTTTATCATGCTAGGATTAGCAGGAAAAAGCAAAAAATTTCAGAATTGCACCTTGCAATGTGGAGATATTACTGTTTGTGCATTTACAATTTTCATTGATTTTTGCCATTGAAAAACATGTTTTTCATATACCAGAAATGTTTGAAGCTACTGACTGAATGAAAGGAGCTGGCATTTCACTCTCTTTGAATCTTCTTTATCATGCTAGGATTAGCAGGAAAAAGCAAAAAATTTCAGAATTGCACCTTGCAATGTGGAGATATTACTGTTTGTGCATTTACAATATTCATTGATTTTTGCCATTGAAAAACATGGTTTTTCATATACCAGAAATGTTTGAAGCTACTGACTGAATGAAAGGAGCTGGCATCTCACTCTCTTTGAATCTTCTTTATCATGCTAGGATTAGCAGGAAAAAGCAAAAAATTTCAGAATTGCACCTTGCAATGTGGAGATATTACTGTTTGTGCATTTACAATATTCATTGATTTTTGCCATTGAAAAACATGTTTTTCATATACCAGAAATGTTTGAAGCTACTGACTGAATGAAAGGAGCTGGCATCTCACTCTCTTTGAATCTTCTTTATCATGCTAGGATTAACAGGAAAAAGCAAAAAATTTCAGAATTGCACCTTGCAATGTGGAGATATTACTGTTTGTGCATTTACAATATTCATTGATTTTTGCCATTGAAAAACATGTTTTTCATATACCAGAAATGTTTGAAGCTACTGACTGAATGAAAGGAGCTGGCATCTCACTCTCTTTGAATCTTCTTTATCATGCTAGGATTAACAGGAAAAAGCTAAAAATTTCAGAATTGCACCGTGCTATGTGGAGATATTACTGTTTGTGCATTTACAATATTCATTGATTTTTGCCATTGAAAAACATGTTTTTCATATACCAGAAATGTTTGAAGCTACTGACTGAATGAAAGGAGCTGGCATCTCACTCTCTTTGAATCTTCTTTATCATGCTAGGATTAGCAGGAAAAAGCAAAAAATTTCAGAATTGCACCTTGCAATGTGGAGATATTACTGTTTGTGCATTTACAATTTTCATTGATTTTTGCCATTGAAAAACATGTTTTTCATATACCAGAAATGTTTGAAGCTACTGACTGAATGAAAGGAGCTGGCATTTCACTCTCTTTGAATCTTCTTTATCATGCTAGGATTAGCAGGAAAAAGCAAAAAATTTCAGAATTGCACCTTGCAATGTGGAGATATTACTGTTTGTGCATTTACAATATTCATTGATTTTTGCCATTGAAAAACATGGTTTTTCATATACCAGAAATGTTTGAAGCTACTGACTGAATGAAAGGAGCTGGCATCTCACTCTCTTTGAATCTTCTTTATCATGCTAGGATTAGCAGGAAAAAGCAAAAAATTTCAGAATTGCACCTTGCAATGTGGAGATATTACTGTTTGTGCATTTACAATATTCATTGATTTTTGCCATTGAAAAACATGGTTTTTCATATACCAGAAATGTTTGAAGCTACTGACTGAATGAAAGGAGCTGGCATCTCACTCTCTTTGAATCTTCTTTATCATGCTAGGATTAACAGGAAAAAGCTAAAAATTTCAGAATTGCACTGTGCAATGTGGAGATATTACTGTTTGTGCATTTACAATATTCATTGATTTTTGCCATTGAAAAACATGTTTTTCATATACCAGAAATGTTTGAAGCTACTGACTGAATGAAAGGAGCTGGCATCTCACTCTCTTTGAATCTTCATTATCATGCTAGGATTAGCAGGAAAAAGCAAAAAATTTCAGAATTGCACCTTGCAATGTGGAGATATTACTGTTTGTGCATTTACAATATTCATTGATTTTTGCCATTGAAAAACATGTTTTTCATATACCAGAAATGTTTGAAGCTACTGACTGAATGAAAGGAGCTGGCATCTCACTCTCTTTGAATCTTCTTTATCATGCTAGGATTAGCAGGAAAAAGCAAAAAATTTCAGAATTGCACCTTGCAATGTGGAGATATTACTGTTTGTGCATTTACAATATTCATTAATTTTTGCCATTGAAAAACGTCCAGAAATGTTTGAAGCTACTGACTGAATGAAAGGAGCTGGCATCTCACTCTCTTTGAATCTTCTTTATCATGCTAGGATTAACAGGAAAAAGCTAAAAATTTCAGAATTGCACCGTGCAATGTGGAGATATTACTGTTTGTGCATTTACAATATTCATTGATTTTTGCCATTGAAAAACATGTTTTTCATATACCAGAAATGTTTGAAGCTGCTGACTGAATGAAAGGAGCTGGCATCTCACTCTCTTTGAATCTTCTTTATCATGCTAGGATTAACAGGAAAAAGCTAAAAATTTCAGAATTGCACCGTGCAATGTGGAGATATTACTGTTTGTGCATTTACAATATTCATTGATTTTTGCCATTGAAAAACATGTTTTTCATATACCAGAAATGTTTGAAGCTACTGACTGAATGAAAGGAGCTGGCATCTCACTCTCTTTGAATCTTCTTTATCATGCTAGGATTAGCAGGAAAAAGCAAAAAATTTCAGAATTGCACCTTGCAATGTGGAGATATTACTGTTTGTGCATTTACAATATTCATTGATTTTTGCCATTGAAAAACGTTTTTCATATACCAGAAATGTTTGAAGCTACTGACTGAATGAAAGGAGCTGGCATCTCACTCTCTTTGAATCTTCTTTATCATGCTAGGATTAACAGGAAAAAGCAAAAAATTTCAGAATTGCACCTTGCAATGTGGTGATATTACTGTTTGTGCATTTACAATATTCATTGATTTTTGCCATTGAAAAACATGTTTTTCATATACCAGAAATGTTTGAAGCTACTGACTGAATGAAAGGAGCTGGCATCTCACTCTCTTTGAATCTTCTTTATCATGCTAGGATTAACAGGAAAAAGCAAAAAATTTCAGAATTGCACCTTGCAATGTGGAGATATTACTGTTTGTGCATTTACAATATTCATTGATTTTTGCCATTGAAAAACATGTTTTTCATATACCAGAAATGTTTGAAGCTACTGACTGAATGAAAGGAGCTGGCATCTCACTCTCTTTGAATCTTCTTTATCATGCTAGGATTAGCAGGAAAAAGCAAAAAATTTCAGAATTGCACCTTGCAATGTGGAGATATTACTGTTTGTGCATTTACAATATTCATTGATTTTTGCCATTGAAAAACATGTTTTTCATATACCAGAAATGTTTGAAGCTACTGACTGAATGAAAGGAGCTGGCATCTCACTCTCTTTGAATCTTCTTTATCATGCTAAGAGGAGCAGGAAAAAGCAAAAAATTTCAGAATTGCACCTTGCAATGTGGAGATATTACTGTTTGTGCATTTACAATATTCATTGATTTTTGCCATTGAAAAACATGTTTTTCATATACCAGAAATGTTTGAAGCTACTGACTGAATGAAAGGAGCTGGCATCTCACTCTCTTTGAATCTTCTTTATCATGCTAGGATTAGCAGGAAAAAGCAAAAAATTTCAGAATTGCACCTTGCAATGTGGAGATATTACTGTTTGTGCATTTGCAATATTCATTGATTTTTGCCATTGAAAAACGTTTTTCATATACCAGAAATGTTTGAAGCTACTGACTGAATGAAAGGAGCTGGCATCTCACTCTCTTTGAATCTTCTTTATCATGCTAGGATTAACAGGAAAAAGCAAAAAATTTCAGAATTGCACCTTGCAATGTGGTGATATTACTGTTTGTGCATTTACAATATTCATTGATTTTTGCCATTGAAAAACATGTTTTTCATATACCAGAAATGTTTGAAGCTACTGACTGAATGAAAGGAGCTGGCATCTCACTCTCTTTGAATCTTCTTTATCATGCTAAGAGGAGCAGGAAAAAGCAAAAAATTTCAGAATTGCACCTTGCAATGTGGAGATATTACTGTTTGTGCATTTACAATATTCATTGATTTTTGCCATTGAAAAACATGTTTTTCATATACCAGAAATGTTTGAAGCTACTGACTGAATGAAAGAAGCTGGCATCTCACTCTCTTTGAATCTTCTTTATCATGCTAGGATTAACAGGAAAAAGCAAAAAATTTCAGAATTGCACCTTGCAATGTGGAGATATTACTGTTTGTGCATTTACAATATTCATTGATTTTTGCCATTGAAAAACATGTTTTTCATATACCAGAAATGTTTGAAGCTACTGACTGAATGAAAGGAGCTGGCATCTCACTCTCTTTGAATCTTCTTTATCATGCTAGGATTAGCAGGAAAAAGCAAAAAATTTCAGAATTGCACCTTGCAATGTGGAGATATTACTGTTTGTGCATTTACAATATTCATTGATTTTTGCCATTGAAAAACATGTTTTTCATATACCAGAAATGTTTGAAGCTACTGACTGAATGAAAGGAGCTGGCATCTCACTCTCTTTGAATCTTCTTTATCATGCTAGGATTAACAGGAAAAAGCAAAAAATTTCAGAATTGCACCTTGCAATGTGGAGATATTACTGTTTGTGCATTTACAATATTCATTGATTTTTGCCATTGAAAAACATGTTTTTCATATACCAGAAATGTTTGAAGCTACTGACTGAATGAAAGGAGCTGGCATCTCACTCTCTTTGAATCTTCTTTATCATGCTAGGATTAACAGGAAAAAGCTAAAAATTTCAGAATTGCACCGTGCTATGTGGAGATATTACTGTTTGTGCATTTACAATATTCATTGATTTTTGCCATTGAAAAACATGTTTTTCATATACCAGAAATGTTTGAAGCTACTGACTGAATGAAAGGAGCTGGCATCTCACTCTCTTTGAATCTTCTTTATCATGCTAGGATTAGCAGGAAAAAGCAAAAAATTTCAGAATTGCACCTTGCAATGTGGAGATATTACTGTTTGTGCATTTACAATTTTCATTGATTTTTGCCATTGAAAAACATGTTTTTCATATACCAGAAATGTTTGAAGCTACTGACTGAATGAAAGGAGCTGGCATTTCACTCTCTTTGAATCTTCTTTATCATGCTAGGATTAGCAGGAAAAAGCAAAAAATTTCAGAATTGCACCTTGCAATGTGGAGATATTACTGTTTGTGCATTTACAATATTCATTGATTTTTGCCATTGAAAAACATGGTTTTTCATATACCAGAAATGTTTGAAGCTACTGACTGAATGAAAGGAGCTGGCATCTCACTCTCTTTGAATCTTCTTTATCATGCTAGGATTAGCAGGAAAAAGCAAAAAATTTCAGAATTGCACCTTGCAATGTGGAGATATTACTGTTTGTGCATTTACAATATTCATTGATTTTTGCCATTGAAAAACATGGTTTTTCATATACCAGAAATGTTTGAAGCTACTGACTGAATGAAAGGAGCTGGCATCTCACTCTCTTTGAATCTTCTTTATCATGCTAGGATTAACAGGAAAAAGCTAAAAATTTCAGAATTGCACTGTGCAATGTGGAGATATTACTGTTTGTGCATTTACAATATTCATTGATTTTTGCCATTGAAAAACATGTTTTTCATATACCAGAAATGTTTGAAGCTACTGACTGAATGAAAGGAGCTGGCATCTCACTCTCTTTGAATCTTCATTATCATGCTAGGATTAGCAGGAAAAAGCAAAAAATTTCAGAATTGCACCTTGCAATGTGGAGATATTACTGTTTGTGCATTTACAATATTCATTGATTTTTGCCATTGAAAAACATGTTTTTCATATACCAGAAATGTTTGAAGCTACTGACTGAATGAAAGGAGCTGGCATTTCACTCTCTTTGAATCTTCTTTATCATGCTAGGATTAGCAGGAAAAAGCAAAAAATTTCAGAATTGCACCTTGCAATGTGGAGATATTACTGTTTGTGCATTTACAATATTCATTGATTTTTGCCATTGAAAAACATGGTTTTTCATATACCAGAAATGTTTGAAGCTACTGACTGAATGAAAGGAGCTGGCATCTCACTCTCTTTGAATCTTCTTTATCATGCTAGGATTAGCAGGAAAAAGCAAAAAATTTCAGAATTGCACCTTGCAATGTGGAGATATTACTGTTTGTGCATTTACAATATTCATTGATTTTTGCCATTGAAAAACATGGTTTTTCATATACCAGAAATGTTTGAAGCTACTGACTGAATGAAAGGAGCTGGCATCTCACTCTCTTTGAATCTTCTTTATCATGCTAGGATTAACAGGAAAAAGCTAAAAATTTCAGAATTGCACTGTGCAATGTGGAGATATTACTGTTTGTGCATTTACAATATTCATTGATTTTTGCCATTGAAAAACATGTTTTTCATATACCAGAAATGTTTGAAGCTACTGACTGAATGAAAGGAGCTGGCATTTCACTCTCTTTGAATCTTCATTATCATGCTAGGATTAGCAGGAAAAAGCAAAAAATTTCAGAATTGCACCTTGCAATGTGGAGATATTACTGTTTGTGCATTTACAATATTCATTGATTTTTGCCATTGAAAAACATGTTTTTCATATACCAGAAATGTTTGAAGCTACTGACTGAATGAAAGGAGCTGGCATCTCACTCTCTTTGAATCTTCTTTATCATGCTAGGATTAGCAGGAAAAAGCAAAAAATTTCAGAATTGCACCTTGCAATGTGGAGATATTACTGTTTGTGCATTTACAATATTCATTAATTTTTGCCATTGAAAAACGTCCAGAAATGTTTGAAGCTACTGACTGAATGAAAGGAGCTGGCATCTCACTCTCTTTGAATCTTCTTTATCATGCTAGGATTAACAGGAAAAAGCTAAAAATTTCAGAATTGCACCGTGCAATGTGGAGATATTACTGTTTGTGCATTTACAATATTCATTGATTTTTGCCATTGAAAAACATGTTTTTCATATACCAGAAATGTTTGAAGCTGCTGACTGAATGAAAGGAGCTGGCATCTCACTCTCTTTGAATCTTCTTTATCATGCTAGGATTAACAGGAAAAAGCTAAAAATTTCAGAATTGCACCGTGCAATGTGGAGATATTACTGTTTGTGCATTTACAATATTCATTGATTTTTGCCATTGAAAAACATGTTTTTCATATACCAGAAATGTTTGAAGCTACTGACTGAATGAAAGGAGCTGGCATCTCACTCTCTTTGAATCTTCTTTATCATGCTAGGATTAGCAGGAAAAAGCAAAAAATTTCAGAATTGCACCTTGCAATGTGGAGATATTACTGTTTGTGCATTTACAATATTCATTGATTTTTGCCATTGAAAAACGTTTTTCATATACCAGAAATGTTTGAAGCTACTGACTGAATGAAAGGAGCTGGCATCTCACTCTCTTTGAATCTTCTTTATCATGCTAGGATTAACAGGAAAAAGCAAAAAATTTCAGAATTGCACCTTGCAATGTGGTGATATTACTGTTTGTGCATTTACAATATTCATTGATTTTTGCCATTGAAAAACATGTTTTTCATATACCAGAAATGTTTGAAGCTACTGACTGAATGAAAGGAGCTGGCATCTCACTCTCTTTGAATCTTCTTTATCATGCTAGGATTAACAGGAAAAAGCAAAAAATTTCAGAATTGCACCTTGCAATGTGGAGATATTACTGTTTGTGCATTTACAATATTCATTGATTTTTGCCATTGAAAAACATGTTTTTCATATACCAGAAATGTTTGAAGCTACTGACTGAATGAAAGGAGCTGGCATCTCACTCTCTTTGAATCTTCTTTATCATGCTAGGATTAGCAGGAAAAAGCAAAAAATTTCAGAATTGCACCTTGCAATGTGGAGATATTACTGTTTGTGCATTTACAATATTCATTGATTTTTGCCATTGAAAAACATGTTTTTCATATACCAGAAATGTTTGAAGCTACTGACTGAATGAAAGGAGCTGGCATCTCACTCTCTTTGAATCTTCTTTATCATGCTAAGAGGAGCAGGAAAAAGCAAAAAATTTCAGAATTGCACCTTGCAATGTGGAGATATTACTGTTTGTGCATTTACAATATTCATTGATTTTTGCCATTGAAAAACATGTTTTTCATATACCAGAAATGTTTGAAGCTACTGACTGAATGAAAGGAGCTGGCATCTCACTCTCTTTGAATCTTCTTTATCATGCTAGGATTAGCAGGAAAAAGCAAAAAATTTTAGAATTGCACCTTGCAATGTGGAGATATTACTGTTTGTGCATTTGCAATATTCATTGATTTTTGCCATTGAAAAACGTTTTTCATATACCAGAAATGTTTGAAGCTACTGACTGAATGAAAGGAGCTGGCATCTCACTCTCTTTGAATCTTCTTTATCATGCTAGGATTAACAGGAAAAAGCAAAAAATTTCAGAATTGCACCTTGCAATGTGGTGATATTACTGTTTGTGCATTTACAATATTCATTGATTTTTGCCATTGAAAAACATGTTTTTCATATACCAGAAATGTTTGAAGCTACTGACTGAATGAAAGGAGCTGGCATCTCACTCTCTTTGAATCTTCTTTATCATGCTAAGAGGAGCAGGAAAAAGCAAAAAATTTCAGAATTGCACCTTGCAATGTGGAGATATTACTGTTTGTGCATTTACAATATTCATTGATTTTTGCCATTGAAAAACATGTTTTTCATATACCAGAAATGTTTGAAGCTACTGACTGAATGAAAGAAGCTGGCATCTCACTCTCTTTGAATCTTCTTTATCATGCTAGGATTAACAGGAAAAAGCAAAAAATTTCAGAATTGCACCTTGCAATGTGGAGATATTACTGTTTGTGCATTTACAATATTCATTGATTTTTGCCATTGAAAAACATGTTTTTCATATACCAGAAATGTTTGAAGCTACTGACTGAATGAAAGGAGCTGGCATCTCACTCTCTTTGAATCTTCTTTATCATGCTAGGATTAGCAGGAAAAAGCAAAAAATTTCAGAATTGCACCTTGCAATGTGGAGATATTACTGTTTGTGCATTTACAATATTCATTGATTTTTGCCATTGAAAAACATGTTTTTCATATACCAGAAATGTTTGAAGCTACTGACTGAATGAAAGGAGCTGGCATCTCACTCTCTTTGAATCTTCTTTATCATGCTAGGATTAACAGGAAAAAGCAAAAAATTTCAGAATTGCACCTTGCAATGTGGAGATATTACTGTTTGTGCATTTACAATATTCATTGATTTTTGCCATTGAAAAACATGTTTTTCATATACCAGAAATGTTTGAAGCTACTGACTGAATGAAAGGAGCTGGCATCTCACTCTCTTTGAATCTTCTTTATCATGCTAGGATTAACAGGAAAAAGCTAAAAATTTCAGAATTGCACCGTGCTATGTGGAGATATTACTGTTTGTGCATTTACAATATTCATTGATTTTTGCCATTGAAAAACATGTTTTTCATATACCAGAAATGTTTGAAGCTACTGACTGAATGAAAGGAGCTGGCATCTCACTCTCTTTGAATCTTCTTTATCATGCTAGGATTAGCAGGAAAAAGCAAAAAATTTCAGAATTGCACCTTGCAATGTGGAGATATTACTGTTTGTGCATTTACAATTTTCATTGATTTTTGCCATTGAAAAACATGTTTTTCATATACCAGAAATGTTTGAAGCTACTGACTGAATGAAAGGAGCTGGCATTTCACTCTCTTTGAATCTTCTTTATCATGCTAGGATTAGCAGGAAAAAGCAAAAAATTTCAGAATTGCACCTTGCAATGTGGAGATATTACTGTTTGTGCATTTACAATATTCATTGATTTTTGCCATTGAAAAACATGGTTTTTCATATACCAGAAATGTTTGAAGCTACTGACTGAATGAAAGGAGCTGGCATCTCACTCTCTTTGAATCTTCTTTATCATGCTAGGATTAGCAGGAAAAAGCAAAAAATTTCAGAATTGCACCTTGCAATGTGGAGATATTACTGTTTGTGCATTTACAATATTCATTGATTTTTGCCATTGAAAAACATGGTTTTTCATATACCAGAAATGTTTGAAGCTACTGACTGAATGAAAGGAGCTGGCATCTCACTCTCTTTGAATCTTCTTTATCATGCTAGGATTAACAGGAAAAAGCTAAAAATTTCAGAATTGCACTGTGCAATGTGGAGATATTACTGTTTGTGCATTTACAATATTCATTGATTTTTGCCATTGAAAAACATGTTTTTCATATACCAGAAATGTTTGAAGCTACTGACTGAATGAAAGGAGCTGGCATCTCACTCTCTTTGAATCTTCATTATCATGCTAGGATTAGCAGGAAAAAGCAAAAAATTTCAGAATTGCACCTTGCAATGTGGAGATATTACTGTTTGTGCATTTACAATATTCATTGATTTTTGCCATTGAAAAACATGTTTTTCATATACCAGAAATGTTTGAAGCTACTGACTGAATGAAAGGAGCTGGCATCTCACTCTCTTTGAATCTTCTTTATCATGCTAGGATTAACAGGAAAAAGCTAAAAATTTCAGAATTGCACCGTGCAATGTGGAGATATTACTGTTTGTGCATTTACAATATTCATTGATTTTTGCCATTGAAAAACATGTTTTTCATATACCAGAAATGTTTGAAGCTACTGACTGAATGAAAGGAGCTGGCATCTCACTCTCTTTGAATCTTCTTTATCATGCTAGGATTAACAGGAAAAAGCTAAAAATTTCAGAATTGCACCGTGCAATGTGGAGATATTACTGTTTGTGCATTTACAATATTCATTGATTTTTGCCATTGAAAAACATGTTTTTCATATACCAGAAATGTTTGAAGCTACTGACTGAATGAAAGGAGCTGGCATCTCACTCTCTTTGAATCTTCTTTATCATGCTAGGATTAGCAGGAAAAAGCAAAAAATTTCAGAATTGCACCTTGCAATGTGGAGATATTACTGTTTGTGCATTTACAATATTCATTGATTTTTGCCATTGAAAAACATGTTTTTCATATACCAGAAATGTTTGAAGCTACTGACTGAATGAAAGGAGCTGGCATCTCACTCTCTTTGAATCTTCTTTATCATGCTAGGATTAACAGGAAAAAGCTAAAAATTTCAGAATTGCACCGTGCAATGTGGAGATATTACTGTTTGTGCATTTACAATATTCATTGATTTTTGCCATTGAAAAACATGTTTTTCATATACCAGAAATGTTTGAAGCTACTGACTGAATGAAAGGAGCTGGCATCTCACTCTCTTTGAATCTTCTTTATCATGCTAGGATTAGCAGGAAAAAGCAAAAAATTTCAGAATTGCACCTTGCAATGTGGAGATATTACTGTTTGTGCATTTACAATATTCATTGATTTTTGCCATTGAAAAACATGTTTTTCATATACCAGAAATGTTTGAAGCTACTGACTGAATGAAAGGAGCTGGCATCTCACTCTCTTTGAATCTTCTTTATCATGCTAGGATTAACAGGAAAAAGCAAAAAATTTCAGAATTGCACCTTGCAATGTGGAGATATTACTGTTTGTGCATTTACAATATTCATTGATTTTTGCCATTGAAAAACATGTTTTTCATATACCAGAAATGTTTGAAGCTACTGACTGAATGAAAGGAGCTGGCATCTCACTCTCTTTGAATCTTCTTTATCATGCTAGGATTAACAGGAAAAAGCTAAAAATTTCAGAATTGCACCGTGCTATGTGGAGATATTACTGTTTGTGCATTTACAATATTCATTGATTTTTGCCATTGAAAAACATGTTTTTCATATACCAGAAATGTTTGAAGCTACTGACTGAATGAAAGGAGCTGGCATCTCACTCTCTTTGAATCTTCTTTATCATGCTAGGATTAGCAGGAAAAAGCAAAAAATTTCAGAATTGCACCTTGCAATGTGGAGATATTACTGTTTGTGCATTTACAATTTTCATTGATTTTTGCCATTGAAAAACATGTTTTTCATATACCAGAAATGTTTGAAGCTACTGACTGAATGAAAGGAGCTGGCATTTCACTCTCTTTGAATCTTCTTTATCATGCTAGGATTAGCAGGAAAAAGCAAAAAATTTCAGAATTGCACCTTGCAATGTGGAGATATTACTGTTTGTGCATTTACAATATTCATTGATTTTTGCCATTGAAAAACATGGTTTTTCATATACCAGAAATGTTTGAAGCTACTGACTGAATGAAAGGAGCTGGCATCTCACTCTCTTTGAATCTTCTTTATCATGCTAGGATTAGCAGGAAAAAGCAAAAAATTTCAGAATTGCACCTTGCAATGTGGAGATATTACTGTTTGTGCATTTACAATATTCATTGATTTTTGCCATTGAAAAACATGGTTTTTCATATACCAGAAATGTTTGAAGCTACTGACTGAATGAAAGGAGCTGGCATCTCACTCTCTTTGAATCTTCTTTATCATGCTAGGATTAACAGGAAAAAGCTAAAAATTTCAGAATTGCACTGTGCAATGTGGAGATATTACTGTTTGTGCATTTACAATATTCATTGATTTTTGCCATTGAAAAACATGTTTTTCATATACCAGAAATGTTTGAAGCTACTGACTGAATGAAAGGAGCTGGCATCTCACTCTCTTTGAATCTTCATTATCATGCTAGGATTAGCAGGAAAAAGCAAAAAATTTCAGAATTGCACCTTGCAATGTGGAGATATTACTGTTTGTGCATTTACAATATTCATTGATTTTTGCCATTGAAAAACATGTTTTTCATATACCAGAAATGTTTGAAGCTACTGACTGAATGAAAGGAGCTGGCATTTCACTCTCTTTGAATCTTCTTTATCATGCTAGGATTAGCAGGAAAAAGCAAAAAATTTCAGAATTGCACCTTGCAATGTGGAGATATTACTGTTTGTGCATTTACAATATTCATTGATTTTTGCCATTGAAAAACATGGTTTTTCATATACCAGAAATGTTTGAAGCTACTGACTGAATGAAAGGAGCTGGCATCTCACTCTCTTTGAATCTTCTTTATCATGCTAGGATTAGCAGGAAAAAGCAAAAAATTTCAGAATTGCACCTTGCAATGTGGAGATATTACTGTTTGTGCATTTACAATATTCATTGATTTTTGCCATTGAAAAACATGGTTTTTCATATACCAGAAATGTTTGAAGCTACTGACTGAATGAAAGGAGCTGGCATCTCACTCTCTTTGAATCTTCTTTATCATGCTAGGATTAACAGGAAAAAGCTAAAAATTTCAGAATTGCACTGTGCAATGTGGAGATATTACTGTTTGTGCATTTACAATATTCATTGATTTTTGCCATTGAAAAACATGTTTTTCATATACCAGAAATGTTTGAAGCTACTGACTGAATGAAAGGAGCTGGCATTTCACTCTCTTTGAATCTTCATTATCATGCTAGGATTAGCAGGAAAAAGCAAAAAATTTCAGAATTGCACCTTGCAATGTGGAGATATTACTGTTTGTGCATTTACAATATTCATTGATTTTTGCCATTGAAAAACATGTTTTTCATATACCAGAAATGTTTGAAGCTACTGACTGAATGAAAGGAGCTGGCATCTCACTCTCTTTGAATCTTCTTTATCATGCTAGGATTAGCAGGAAAAAGCAAAAAATTTCAGAATTGCACCTTGCAATGTGGAGATATTACTGTTTGTGCATTTACAATATTCATTAATTTTTGCCATTGAAAAACGTCCAGAAATGTTTGAAGCTACTGACTGAATGAAAGGAGCTGGCATCTCACTCTCTTTGAATCTTCTTTATCATGCTAGGATTAACAGGAAAAAGCTAAAAATTTCAGAATTGCACCGTGCAATGTGGAGATATTACTGTTTGTGCATTTACAATATTCATTGATTTTTGCCATTGAAAAACATGTTTTTCATATACCAGAAATGTTTGAAGCTGCTGACTGAATGAAAGGAGCTGGCATCTCACTCTCTTTGAATCTTCTTTATCATGCTAGGATTAACAGGAAAAAGCTAAAAATTTCAGAATTGCACCGTGCAATGTGGAGATATTACTGTTTGTGCATTTACAATATTCATTGATTTTTGCCATTGAAAAACATGTTTTTCATATACCAGAAATGTTTGAAGCTACTGACTGAATGAAAGGAGCTGGCATCTCACTCTCTTTGAATCTTCTTTATCATGCTAGGATTAGCAGGAAAAAGCAAAAAATTTCAGAATTGCACCTTGCAATGTGGAGATATTACTGTTTGTGCATTTACAATATTCATTGATTTTTGCCATTGAAAAACGTTTTTCATATACCAGAAATGTTTGAAGCTACTGACTGAATGAAAGGAGCTGGCATCTCACTCTCTTTGAATCTTCTTTATCATGCTAGGATTAACAGGAAAAAGCAAAAAATTTCAGAATTGCACCTTGCAATGTGGTGATATTACTGTTTGTGCATTTACAATATTCATTGATTTTTGCCATTGAAAAACATGTTTTTCATATACCAGAAATGTTTGAAGCTACTGACTGAATGAAAGGAGCTGGCATCTCACTCTCTTTGAATCTTCTTTATCATGCTAGGATTAACAGGAAAAAGCAAAAAATTTCAGAATTGCACCTTGCAATGTGGAGATATTACTGTTTGTGCATTTACAATATTCATTGATTTTTGCCATTGAAAAACATGTTTTTCATATACCAGAAATGTTTGAAGCTACTGACTGAATGAAAGGAGCTGGCATCTCACTCTCTTTGAATCTTCTTTATCATGCTAGGATTAGCAGGAAAAAGCAAAAAATTTCAGAATTGCACCTTGCAATGTGGAGATATTACTGTTTGTGCATTTACAATATTCATTGATTTTTGCCATTGAAAAACATGTTTTTCATATACCAGAAATGTTTGAAGCTACTGACTGAATGAAAGGAGCTGGCATCTCACTCTCTTTGAATCTTCTTTATCATGCTAAGAGGAGCAGGAAAAAGCAAAAAATTTCAGAATTGCACCTTGCAATGTGGAGATATTACTGTTTGTGCATTTACAATATTCATTGATTTTTGCCATTGAAAAACATGTTTTTCATATACCAGAAATGTTTGAAGCTACTGACTGAATGAAAGGAGCTGGCATCTCACTCTCTTTGAATCTTCTTTATCATGCTAGGATTAGCAGGAAAAAGCAAAAAATTTCAGAATTGCACCTTGCAATGTGGAGATATTACTGTTTGTGCATTTGCAATATTCATTGATTTTTGCCATTGAAAAACGTTTTTCATATACCAGAAATGTTTGAAGCTACTGACTGAATGAAAGGAGCTGGCATCTCACTCTCTTTGAATCTTCTTTATCATGCTAGGATTAACAGGAAAAAGCAAAAAATTTCAGAATTGCACCTTGCAATGTGGTGATATTACTGTTTGTGCATTTACAATATTCATTGATTTTTGCCATTGAAAAACATGTTTTTCATATACCAGAAATGTTTGAAGCTACTGACTGAATGAAAGGAGCTGGCATCTCACTCTCTTTGAATCTTCTTTATCATGCTAAGAGGAGCAGGAAAAAGCAAAAAATTTCAGAATTGCACCTTGCAATGTGGAGATATTACTGTTTGTGCATTTACAATATTCATTGATTTTTGCCATTGAAAAACATGTTTTTCATATACCAGAAATGTTTGAAGCTACTGACTGAATGAAAGAAGCTGGCATCTCACTCTCTTTGAATCTTCTTTATCATGCTAGGATTAACAGGAAAAAGCAAAAAATTTCAGAATTGCACCTTGCAATGTGGAGATATTACTGTTTGTGCATTTACAATATTCATTGATTTTTGCCATTGAAAAACATGTTTTTCATATACCAGAAATGTTTGAAGCTACTGACTGAATGAAAGGAGCTGGCATCTCACTCTCTTTGAATCTTCTTTATCATGCTAGGATTAGCAGGAAAAAGCAAAAAATTTCAGAATTGCACCTTGCAATGTGGAGATATTACTGTTTGTGCATTTACAATATTCATTGATTTTTGCCATTGAAAAACATGTTTTTCATATACCAGAAATGTTTGAAGCTACTGACTGAATGAAAGGAGCTGGCATCTCACTCTCTTTGAATCTTCTTTATCATGCTAGGATTAACAGGAAAAAGCAAAAAATTTCAGAATTGCACCTTGCAATGTGGAGATATTACTGTTTGTGCATTTACAATATTCATTGATTTTTGCCATTGAAAAACATGTTTTTCATATACCAGAAATGTTTGAAGCTACTGACTGAATGAAAGGAGCTGGCATCTCACTCTCTTTGAATCTTCTTTATCATGCTAGGATTAACAGGAAAAAGCTAAAAATTTCAGAATTGCACCGTGCTATGTGGAGATATTACTGTTTGTGCATTTACAATATTCATTGATTTTTGCCATTGAAAAACATGTTTTTCATATACCAGAAATGTTTGAAGCTACTGACTGAATGAAAGGAGCTGGCATCTCACTCTCTTTGAATCTTCTTTATCATGCTAGGATTAGCAGGAAAAAGCAAAAAATTTCAGAATTGCACCTTGCAATGTGGAGATATTACTGTTTGTGCATTTACAATTTTCATTGATTTTTGCCATTGAAAAACATGTTTTTCATATACCAGAAATGTTTGAAGCTACTGACTGAATGAAAGGAGCTGGCATTTCACTCTCTTTGAATCTTCTTTATCATGCTAGGATTAGCAGGAAAAAGCAAAAAATTTCAGAATTGCACCTTGCAATGTGGAGATATTACTGTTTGTGCATTTACAATATTCATTGATTTTTGCCATTGAAAAACATGGTTTTTCATATACCAGAAATGTTTGAAGCTACTGACTGAATGAAAGGAGCTGGCATCTCACTCTCTTTGAATCTTCTTTATCATGCTAGGATTAGCAGGAAAAAGCAAAAAATTTCAGAATTGCACCTTGCAATGTGGAGATATTACTGTTTGTGCATTTACAATATTCATTGATTTTTGCCATTGAAAAACATGGTTTTTCATATACCAGAAATGTTTGAAGCTACTGACTGAATGAAAGGAGCTGGCATCTCACTCTCTTTGAATCTTCTTTATCATGCTAGGATTAACAGGAAAAAGCTAAAAATTTCAGAATTGCACTGTGCAATGTGGAGATATTACTGTTTGTGCATTTACAATATTCATTGATTTTTGCCATTGAAAAACATGTTTTTCATATACCAGAAATGTTTGAAGCTACTGACTGAATGAAAGGAGCTGGCATCTCACTCTCTTTGAATCTTCATTATCATGCTAGGATTAGCAGGAAAAAGCAAAAAATTTCAGAATTGCACCTTGCAATGTGGAGATATTACTGTTTGTGCATTTACAATATTCATTGATTTTTGCCATTGAAAAACATGTTTTTCATATACCAGAAATGTTTGAAGCTACTGACTGAATGAAAGGAGCTGGCATCTCACTCTCTTTGAATCTTCTTTATCATGCTAGGATTAACAGGAAAAAGCTAAAAATTTCAGAATTGCACCGTGCAATGTGGAGATATTACTGTTTGTGCATTTACAATATTCATTGATTTTTGCCATTGAAAAACATGTTTTTCATATACCAGAAATGTTTGAAGCTACTGACTGAATGAAAGGAGCTGGCATCTCACTCTCTTTGAATCTTCTTTATCATGCTAGGATTAACAGGAAAAAGCTAAAAATTTCAGAATTGCACCGTGCAATGTGGAGATATTACTGTTTGTGCATTTACAATATTCATTGATTTTTGCCATTGAAAAACATGTTTTTCATATACCAGAAATGTTTGAAGCTACTGACTGAATGAAAGGAGCTGGCATCTCACTCTCTTTGAATCTTCTTTATCATGCTAGGATTAGCAGGAAAAAGCAAAAAATTTCAGAATTGCACCTTGCAATGTGGAGATATTACTGTTTGTGCATTTACAATATTCATTGATTTTTGCCATTGAAAAACATGTTTTTCATATACCAGAAATGTTTGAAGCTACTGACTGAATGAAAGGAGCTGGCATCTCACTCTCTTTGAATCTTCTTTATCATGCTAGGATTAACAGGAAAAAGCTAAAAATTTCAGAATTGCACCGTGCAATGTGGAGATATTACTGTTTGTGCATTTACAATATTCATTGATTTTTGCCATTGAAAAACATGTTTTTCATATACCAGAAATGTTTGAAGCTACTGACTGAATGAAAGGAGCTGGCATCTCACTCTCTTTGAATCTTCTTTATCATGCTAGGATTAGCAGGAAAAAGCAAAAAATTTCAGAATTGCACCTTGCAATGTGGAGATATTACTGTTTGTGCATTTACAATATTCATTGATTTTTGCCATTGAAAAACATGTTTTTCATATACCAGAAATGTTTGAAGCTACTGACTGAATGAAAGAAGCTGGCATCTCACTCTCTTTGAATCTTCTTTATCATGCTAGGATTAACAGGAAAAAGCAAAAAATTTCAGAATTGCACCTTGCAATGTGGAGATATTACTGTTTGTGCATTTACAATATTCATTGATTTTTGCCATTGAAAAACATGTTTTTCATATACCAGAAATGTTTGAAGCTACTGACTGAATGAAAGGAGCTGGCATCTCACTCTCTTTGAATCTTCTTTATCATGCTAGGATTAGCAGGAAAAAGCAAAAAATTTCAGAATTGCACCTTGCAATGTGGAGATATTACTGTTTGTGCATTTACAATATTCATTGATTTTTGCCATTGAAAAACATGTTTTTCATATACCAGAAATGTTTGAAGCTACTGACTGAATGAAAGGAGCTGGCATCTCACTCTCTTTGAATCTTCTTTATCATGCTAGGATTAACAGGAAAAAGCAAAAAATTTCAGAATTGCACCGTGCAATGTGGAGATATTACTGTTTGTGCATTTACAATATTCATTGATTTTTGCCATTGAAAAACATGTTTTTCATATACCAGAAATGTTTGAAGCTACTGACTGAATGAAAGGAGCTGGCATCTCACTCTCTTTGAATCTTCTTTATCATGCTAGGATTAGCAGGAAAAAGCAAAAAATTTCAGAATTGCACCTTGCAATGTGGAGATATTACTGTTTGTGCATTTACAATATTCATTAATTTTTGCCATTGAAAAACGTCCAGAAATGTTTGAAGCTACTGACTGAATGAAAGGAGCTGGCATCTCACTCTCTTTGAATCTTCTTTATCATGCTAGGATTAACAGGAAAAAGCTAAAAATTTCAGAATTGCACCGTGCAATGTGGAGATATTACTGTTTGTGCATTTACAATATTCATTGATTTTTGCCATTGAAAAACATGTTTTTCATATACCAGAAATGTTTGAAGCTGCTGACTGAATGAAAGGAGCTGGCATCTCACTCTCTTTGAATCTTCTTTATCATGCTAGGATTAACAGGAAAAAGCTAAAAATTTCAGAATTGCACCGTGCAATGTGGAGATATTACTGTTTGTGCATTTACAATATTCATTGATTTTTGCCATTGAAAAACATGTTTTTCATATACCAGAAATGTTTGAAGCTACTGACTGAATGAAAGGAGCTGGCATCTCACTCTCTTTGAATCTTCTTTATCATGCTAGGATTAGCAGGAAAAAGCAAAAAATTTCAGAATTGCACCTTGCAATGTGGAGATATTACTGTTTGTGCATTTACAATATTCATTGATTTTTGCCATTGAAAAACATGTTTTTCATATACCAGAAATGTTTGAAGCTACTGACTGAATGAAAGGAGCTGGCATCTCACTCTCTTTGAATCTTCTTTATCATGCTAGGATTAGCAGGAAAAAGCAAAAAATTTCAGAATTGCACCTTGCAATGTGGAGATATTACTGTTTGTGCATTTACAATATTCATTGATTTTTGCCATTGAAAAACGTTTTTCATATACCAGAAATGTTTGAAGCTACTGACTGAATGAAAGGAGCTGGCATCTCACTCTCTTTGAATCTTCTTTATCATGCTAGGATTAACAGGAAAAAGCAAAAAATTTCAGAATTGCACCTTGCAATGTGGTGATATTACTGTTTGTGCATTTACAATATTCATTGATTTTTGCCATTGAAAAACATGTTTTTCATATACCAGAAATGTTTGAAGCTACTGACTGAATGAAAGGAGCTGGCATCTCACTCTCTTTGAATCTTCTTTATCATGCTAGGATTAACAGGAAAAAGCAAAAAATTTCAGAATTGCACCGTGCAATGTGGAGATATTACTGTTTGTGCATTTACAATATTCATTGATTTTTGCCATTGAAAAACATGTTTTTCATATACCAGAAATGTTTGAAGCTACTGACTGAATGAAAGGAGCTGGCATCTCACTCTCTTTGAATCTTCTTTATCATGCTAGGATTAGCAGGAAAAAGCAAAAAATTTCAGAATTGCACCTTGCAATGTGGAGATATTACTGTTTGTGCATTTACAATATTCATTGATTTTTGCCATTGAAAAACATGTTTTTCATATACCAGAAATGTTTGAAGCTACTGACTGAATGAAAGGAGCTGGCATCTCACTCTCTTTGAATCTTCTTTATCATGCTAGGATTAACAGGAAAAAGCTAAAAATTTCAGAATTGCACCGTGCAATGTGGAGATATTACTGTTTGTGCATTTACAATATTCATTGATTTTTGCCATTGAAAAACATGTTTTTCATATACCAGAAATGTTTGAAGCTACTGACTGAATGAAAGGAGCTGGCATCTCACTCTCTTTGAATCTTCTTTATCATGCTAGGATTAACAGGAAAAAGCTAAAAATTTCAGAATTGCACCGTGCAATGTGGAGATATTACTGTTTGTGCATTTACAATATTCATTGATTTTTGCCATTGAAAAACATGTTTTTCATATACCAGAAATGTTTGAAGCTACTGACTGAATGAAAGGAGCTGGCATCTCACTCTCTTTGAATCTTCTTTATCATGCTAGGATTAGCAGGAAAAAGCAAAAAATTTCAGAATTGCACCTTGCAATGTGGAGATATTACTGTTTGTGCATTTACAATATTCATTGATTTTTGCCATTGAAAAACATGTTTTTCATATACCAGAAATGTTTGAAGCTACTGACTGAATGAAAGGAGCTGGCATCTCACTCTCTTTGAATCTTCTTTATCATGCTAGGATTAACAGGAAAAAGCTAAAAATTTCAGAATTGCACCGTGCAATGTGGAGATATTACTGTTTGTGCATTTACAATATTCATTGATTTTTGCCATTGAAAAACATGTTTTTCATATACCAGAAATGTTTGAAGCTACTGACTGAATGAAAGGAGCTGGCATCTCACTCTCTTTGAATCTTCTTTATCATGCTAGGATTAGCAGGAAAAAGCAAAAAATTTCAGAATTGCACCTTGCAATGTGGAGATATTACTGTTTGTGCATTTACAATATTCATTGATTTTTGCCATTGAAAAACATGTTTTTCATATACCAGAAATGTTTGAAGCTACTGACTGAATGAAAGAAGCTGGCATCTCACTCTCTTTGAATCTTCTTTATCATGCTAGGATTAACAGGAAAAAGCAAAAAATTTCAGAATTGCACCTTGCAATGTGGAGATATTACTGTTTGTGCATTTACAATATTCATTGATTTTTGCCATTGAAAAACATGTTTTTCATATACCAGAAATGTTTGAAGCTACTGACTGAATGAAAGGAGCTGGCATCTCACTCTCTTTGAATCTTCTTTATCATGCTAGGATTAGCAGGAAAAAGCAAAAAATTTCAGAATTGCACCTTGCAATGTGGAGATATTACTGTTTGTGCATTTACAATATTCATTGATTTTTGCCATTGAAAAACATGTTTTTCATATACCAGAAATGTTTGAAGCTACTGACTGAATGAAAGGAGCTGGCATCTCACTCTCTTTGAATCTTCTTTATCATGCTAGGATTAACAGGAAAAAGCAAAAAATTTCAGAATTGCACCGTGCAATGTGGAGATATTACTGTTTGTGCATTTACAATATTCATTGATTTTTGCCATTGAAAAACATGTTTTTCATATACCAGAAATGTTTGAAGCTACTGACTGAATGAAAGGAGCTGGCATCTCACTCTCTTTGAATCTTCTTTATCATGCTAGGATTAGCAGGAAAAAGCAAAAAATTTCAGAATTGCACCTTGCAATGTGGAGATATTACTGTTTGTGCATTTACAATATTCATTGATTTTTGCCATTGAAAAACATGTTTTTCATATACCAGAAATGTTTGAAGCTACTGACTGAATGAAAGAAGCTGGCATCTCACTCTCTTTGAATCTTCTTTATCATGCTAGGATTAGCAGGAAAAAGCAAAAAATTTCAGAATTGCACCTTGTAATGTGGAGATATTACTGTTTGTGCATTTACAATATTCATTGATTTTTGCCATTGAAAAACATGTTTTTCATATACCAGAAATGTTTGAAGCTACTGACTGAATGAAAGGAGCTGGCATCTCACTCTCTTTGAATCTTCTTTATCATGCTAGGATTAACAGGAAAAAGCAAAAAATTTCAGAATTGCACCTTGCAATGTGGAGATATTACTGTTTGTGCATTTACAATATTCATTGATTTTTGCCATTGAAAAACATGTTTTTCATATACCAGAAATGTTTGAAGCTACTGACTGAATGAAAGGAGCTGGCATCTCACTCTCTTTGAATCTTCTTTATCATGCTAGGATTAGCAGGAAAAAGCAAAAAATTTCAGAATTGCACCTTGCAATGTGGAGATATTACTGTTTGTGCATTTGCAATATTCATTGATTTTTGCCATTGAAAAACGTTTTTCATATACCAGAAATGTTTGAAGCTACTGACTGAATGAAAGGAGCTGGCATCTCACTCTCTTTGAATCTTCTTTATCATGCTAGGATTAACAGGAAAAAGCAAAAAATTTCAGAATTGCACCTTGCAATGTGGTGATATTACTGTTTGTGCATTTACAATATTCATTGATTTTTGCCATTGAAAAACATGTTTTTCATATACCAGAAATGTTTGAAGCTACTGACTGAATGAAAGGAGCTGGCATCTCACTCTCTTTGAATCTTCTTTATCATGCTAAGAGGAGCAGGAAAAAGCAAAAAATTTCAGAATTGCACCTTGCAATGTGGAGATATTACTGTTTGTGCATTTACAATATTCATTGATTTTTGCCATTGAAAAACATGTTTTTCATATACCAGAAATGTTTGAAGCTACTGACTGAATGAAAGAAGCTGGCATCTCACTCTCTTTGAATCTTCTTTATCATGCTAGGATTAACAGGAAAAAGCAAAAAATTTCAGAATTGCACCTTGCAATGTGGAGATATTACTGTTTGTGCATTTACAATATTCATTGATTTTTGCCATTGAAAAACATGTTTTTCATATACCAGAAATGTTTGAAGCTACTGACTGAATGAAAGGAGCTGGCATCTCACTCTCTTTGAATCTTCTTTATCATGCTAGGATTAGCAGGAAAAAGCAAAAAATTTCAGAATTGCACCTTGCAATGTGGAGATATTACTGTTTGTGCATTTACAATATTCATTGATTTTTGCCATTGAAAAACATGTTTTTCATATACCAGAAATGTTTGAAGCTACTGACTGAATGAAAGGAGCTGGCATCTCACTCTCTTTGAATCTTCTTTATCATGCTAGGATTAACAGGAAAAAGCAAAAAATTTCAGAATTGCACCTTGCAATGTGGAGATATTACTGTTTGTGCATTTACAATATTCATTGATTTTTGCCATTGAAAAACATGTTTTTCATATACCAGAAATGTTTGAAGCTACTGACTGAATGAAAGGAGCTGGCATCTCACTCTCTTTGAATCTTCTTTATCATGCTAGGATTAACAGGAAAAAGCTAAAAATTTCAGAATTGCACCGTGCTATGTGGAGATATTACTGTTTGTGCATTTACAATATTCATTGATTTTTGCCATTGAAAAACATGTTTTTCATATACCAGAAATGTTTGAAGCTACTGACTGAATGAAAGGAGCTGGCATCTCACTCTCTTTGAATCTTCTTTATCATGCTAGGATTAGCAGGAAAAAGCAAAAAATTTCAGAATTGCACCTTGCAATGTGGAGATATTACTGTTTGTGCATTTACAATTTTCATTGATTTTTGCCATTGAAAAACATGTTTTTCATATACCAGAAATGTTTGAAGCTACTGACTGAATGAAAGGAGCTGGCATTTCACTCTCTTTGAATCTTCTTTATCATGCTAGGATTAGCAGGAAAAAGCAAAAAATTTCAGAATTGCACCTTGCAATGTGGAGATATTACTGTTTGTGCATTTACAATATTCATTGATTTTTGCCATTGAAAAACATGGTTTTTCATATACCAGAAATGTTTGAAGCTACTGACTGAATGAAAGGAGCTGGCATCTCACTCTCTTTGAATCTTCTTTATCATGCTAGGATTAGCAGGAAAAAGCAAAAAATTTCAGAATTGCACCTTGCAATGTGGAGATATTACTGTTTGTGCATTTACAATATTCATTGATTTTTGCCATTGAAAAACATGGTTTTTCATATACCAGAAATGTTTGAAGCTACTGACTGAATGAAAGGAGCTGGCATCTCACTCTCTTTGAATCTTCTTTATCATGCTAGGATTAACAGGAAAAAGCTAAAAATTTCAGAATTGCACTGTGCAATGTGGAGATATTACTGTTTGTGCATTTACAATATTCATTGATTTTTGCCATTGAAAAACATGTTTTTCATATACCAGAAATGTTTGAAGCTACTGACTGAATGAAAGGAGCTGGCATCTCACTCTCTTTGAATCTTCATTATCATGCTAGGATTAGCAGGAAAAAGCAAAAAATTTCAGAATTGCACCTTGCAATGTGGAGATATTACTGTTTGTGCATTTACAATATTCATTGATTTTTGCCATTGAAAAACATGTTTTTCATATACCAGAAATGTTTGAAGCTACTGACTGAATGAAAGGAGCTGGCATCTCACTCTCTTTGAATCTTCTTTATCATGCTAGGATTAGCAGGAAAAAGCAAAAAATTTCAGAATTGCACCTTGCAATGTGGAGATATTACTGTTTGTGCATTTACAATATTCATTAATTTTTGCCATTGAAAAACGTCCAGAAATGTTTGAAGCTACTGACTGAATGAAAGGAGCTGGCATCTCACTCTCTTTGAATCTTCTTTATCATGCTAGGATTAACAGGAAAAAGCTAAAAATTTCAGAATTGCACCGTGCAATGTGGAGATATTACTGTTTGTGCATTTACAATATTCATTGATTTTTGCCATTGAAAAACATGTTTTTCATATACCAGAAATGTTTGAAGCTGCTGACTGAATGAAAGGAGCTGGCATCTCACTCTCTTTGAATCTTCTTTATCATGCTAGGATTAACAGGAAAAAGCTAAAAATTTCAGAATTGCACCGTGCAATGTGGAGATATTACTGTTTGTGCATTTACAATATTCATTGATTTTTGCCATTGAAAAACATGTTTTTCATATACCAGAAATGTTTGAAGCTACTGACTGAATGAAAGGAGCTGGCATCTCACTCTCTTTGAATCTTCTTTATCATGCTAGGATTAGCAGGAAAAAGCAAAAAATTTCAGAATTGCACCTTGCAATGTGGAGATATTACTGTTTGTGCATTTACAATATTCATTGATTTTTGCCATTGAAAAACGTTTTTCATATACCAGAAATGTTTGAAGCTACTGACTGAATGAAAGGAGCTGGCATCTCACTCTCTTTGAATCTTCTTTATCATGCTAGGATTAACAGGAAAAAGCAAAAAATTTCAGAATTGCACCTTGCAATGTGGTGATATTACTGTTTGTGCATTTACAATATTCATTGATTTTTGCCATTGAAAAACATGTTTTTCATATACCAGAAATGTTTGAAGCTACTGACTGAATGAAAGGAGCTGGCATCTCACTCTCTTTGAATCTTCTTTATCATGCTAGGATTAACAGGAAAAAGCAAAAAATTTCAGAATTGCACCTTGCAATGTGGAGATATTACTGTTTGTGCATTTACAATATTCATTGATTTTTGCCATTGAAAAACATGTTTTTCATATACCAGAAATGTTTGAAGCTACTGACTGAATGAAAGGAGCTGGCATCTCACTCTCTTTGAATCTTCTTTATCATGCTAGGATTAGCAGGAAAAAGCAAAAAATTTCAGAATTGCACCTTGCAATGTGGAGATATTACTGTTTGTGCATTTACAATATTCATTGATTTTTGCCATTGAAAAACATGTTTTTCATATACCAGAAATGTTTGAAGCTACTGACTGAATGAAAGGAGCTGGCATCTCACTCTCTTTGAATCTTCTTTATCATGCTAAGAGGAGCAGGAAAAAGCAAAAAATTTCAGAATTGCACCTTGCAATGTGGAGATATTACTGTTTGTGCATTTACAATATTCATTGATTTTTGCCATTGAAAAACATGTTTTTCATATACCAGAAATGTTTGAAGCTACTGACTGAATGAAAGGAGCTGGCATCTCACTCTCTTTGAATCTTCTTTATCATGCTAGGATTAGCAGGAAAAAGCAAAAAATTTCAGAATTGCACCTTGCAATGTGGAGATATTACTGTTTGTGCATTTGCAATATTCATTGATTTTTGCCATTGAAAAACGTTTTTCATATACCAGAAATGTTTGAAGCTACTGACTGAATGAAAGGAGCTGGCATCTCACTCTCTTTGAATCTTCTTTATCATGCTAGGATTAACAGGAAAAAGCAAAAAATTTCAGAATTGCACCTTGCAATGTGGTGATATTACTGTTTGTGCATTTACAATATTCATTGATTTTTGCCATTGAAAAACATGTTTTTCATATACCAGAAATGTTTGAAGCTACTGACTGAATGAAAGGAGCTGGCATCTCACTCTCTTTGAATCTTCTTTATCATGCTAAGAGGAGCAGGAAAAAGCAAAAAATTTCAGAATTGCACCTTGCAATGTGGAGATATTACTGTTTGTGCATTTACAATATTCATTGATTTTTGCCATTGAAAAACATGTTTTTCATATACCAGAAATGTTTGAAGCTACTGACTGAATGAAAGAAGCTGGCATCTCACTCTCTTTGAATCTTCTTTATCATGCTAGGATTAACAGGAAAAAGCAAAAAATTTCAGAATTGCACCTTGCAATGTGGAGATATTACTGTTTGTGCATTTACAATATTCATTGATTTTTGCCATTGAAAAACATGTTTTTCATATACCAGAAATGTTTGAAGCTACTGACTGAATGAAAGGAGCTGGCATCTCACTCTCTTTGAATCTTCTTTATCATGCTAGGATTAGCAGGAAAAAGCAAAAAATTTCAGAATTGCACCTTGCAATGTGGAGATATTACTGTTTGTGCATTTACAATATTCATTGATTTTTGCCATTGAAAAACATGTTTTTCATATACCAGAAATGTTTGAAGCTACTGACTGAATGAAAGGAGCTGGCATCTCACTCTCTTTGAATCTTCTTTATCATGCTAGGATTAACAGGAAAAAGCAAAAAATTTCAGAATTGCACCTTGCAATGTGGAGATATTACTGTTTGTGCATTTACAATATTCATTGATTTTTGCCATTGAAAAACATGTTTTTCATATACCAGAAATGTTTGAAGCTACTGACTGAATGAAAGGAGCTGGCATCTCACTCTCTTTGAATCTTCTTTATCATGCTAGGATTAACAGGAAAAAGCTAAAAATTTCAGAATTGCACCGTGCTATGTGGAGATATTACTGTTTGTGCATTTACAATATTCATTGATTTTTGCCATTGAAAAACATGTTTTTCATATACCAGAAATGTTTGAAGCTACTGACTGAATGAAAGGAGCTGGCATCTCACTCTCTTTGAATCTTCTTTATCATGCTAGGATTAGCAGGAAAAAGCAAAAAATTTCAGAATTGCACCTTGCAATGTGGAGATATTACTGTTTGTGCATTTACAATTTTCATTGATTTTTGCCATTGAAAAACATGTTTTTCATATACCAGAAATGTTTGAAGCTACTGACTGAATGAAAGGAGCTGGCATTTCACTCTCTTTGAATCTTCTTTATCATGCTAGGATTAGCAGGAAAAAGCAAAAAATTTCAGAATTGCACCTTGCAATGTGGAGATATTACTGTTTGTGCATTTACAATATTCATTGATTTTTGCCATTGAAAAACATGGTTTTTCATATACCAGAAATGTTTGAAGCTACTGACTGAATGAAAGGAGCTGGCATCTCACTCTCTTTGAATCTTCTTTATCATGCTAGGATTAGCAGGAAAAAGCAAAAAATTTCAGAATTGCACCTTGCAATGTGGAGATATTACTGTTTGTGCATTTACAATATTCATTGATTTTTGCCATTGAAAAACATGGTTTTTCATATACCAGAAATGTTTGAAGCTACTGACTGAATGAAAGGAGCTGGCATCTCACTCTCTTTGAATCTTCTTTATCATGCTAGGATTAACAGGAAAAAGCTAAAAATTTCAGAATTGCACTGTGCAATGTGGAGATATTACTGTTTGTGCATTTACAATATTCATTGATTTTTGCCATTGAAAAACATGTTTTTCATATACCAGAAATGTTTGAAGCTACTGACTGAATGAAAGGAGCTGGCATCTCACTCTCTTTGAATCTTCATTATCATGCTAGGATTAGCAGGAAAAAGCAAAAAATTTCAGAATTGCACCTTGCAATGTGGAGATATTACTGTTTGTGCATTTACAATATTCATTGATTTTTGCCATTGAAAAACATGTTTTTCATATACCAGAAATGTTTGAAGCTACTGACTGAATGAAAGGAGCTGGCATCTCACTCTCTTTGAATCTTCTTTATCATGCTAGGATTAGCAGGAAAAAGCAAAAAATTTCAGAATTGCACCTTGCAATGTGGAGATATTACTGTTTGTGCATTTACAATATTCATTAATTTTTGCCATTGAAAAACGTCCAGAAATGTTTGAAGCTACTGACTGAATGAAAGGAGCTGGCATCTCACTCTCTTTGAATCTTCTTTATCATGCTAGGATTAACAGGAAAAAGCTAAAAATTTCAGAATTGCACCGTGCAATGTGGAGATATTACTGTTTGTGCATTTACAATATTCATTGATTTTTGCCATTGAAAAACATGTTTTTCATATACCAGAAATGTTTGAAGCTGCTGACTGAATGAAAGGAGCTGGCATCTCACTCTCTTTGAATCTTCTTTATCATGCTAGGATTAACAGGAAAAAGCTAAAAATTTCAGAATTGCACCGTGCAATGTGGAGATATTACTGTTTGTGCATTTACAATATTCATTGATTTTTGCCATTGAAAAACATGTTTTTCATATACCAGAAATGTTTGAAGCTACTGACTGAATGAAAGGAGCTGGCATCTCACTCTCTTTGAATCTTCTTTATCATGCTAGGATTAGCAGGAAAAAGCAAAAAATTTCAGAATTGCACCTTGCAATGTGGAGATATTACTGTTTGTGCATTTACAATATTCATTGATTTTTGCCATTGAAAAACGTTTTTCATATACCAGAAATGTTTGAAGCTACTGACTGAATGAAAGGAGCTGGCATCTCACTCTCTTTGAATCTTCTTTATCATGCTAGGATTAACAGGAAAAAGCAAAAAATTTCAGAATTGCACCTTGCAATGTGGTGATATTACTGTTTGTGCATTTACAATATTCATTGATTTTTGCCATTGAAAAACATGTTTTTCATATACCAGAAATGTTTGAAGCTACTGACTGAATGAAAGGAGCTGGCATCTCACTCTCTTTGAATCTTCTTTATCATGCTAGGATTAACAGGAAAAAGCAAAAAATTTCAGAATTGCACCTTGCAATGTGGAGATATTACTGTTTGTGCATTTACAATATTCATTGATTTTTGCCATTGAAAAACATGTTTTTCATATACCAGAAATGTTTGAAGCTACTGACTGAATGAAAGGAGCTGGCATCTCACTCTCTTTGAATCTTCTTTATCATGCTAGGATTAGCAGGAAAAAGCAAAAAATTTCAGAATTGCACCTTGCAATGTGGAGATATTACTGTTTGTGCATTTACAATATTCATTGATTTTTGCCATTGAAAAACATGTTTTTCATATACCAGAAATGTTTGAAGCTACTGACTGAATGAAAGGAGCTGGCATCTCACTCTCTTTGAATCTTCTTTATCATGCTAAGAGGAGCAGGAAAAAGCAAAAAATTTCAGAATTGCACCTTGCAATGTGGAGATATTACTGTTTGTGCATTTACAATATTCATTGATTTTTGCCATTGAAAAACATGTTTTTCATATACCAGAAATGTTTGAAGCTACTGACTGAATGAAAGAAGCTGGCATCTCACTCTCTTTGAATCTTCTTTATCATGCTAGGATTAACAGGAAAAAGCAAAAAATTTCAGAATTGCACCTTGCAATGTGGAGATATTACTGTTTGTGCATTTACAATATTCATTGATTTTTGCCATTGAAAAACATGTTTTTCATATACCAGAAATGTTTGAAGCTACTGACTGAATGAAAGGAGCTGGCATCTCACTCTCTTTGAATCTTCTTTATCATGCTAGGATTAGCAGGAAAAAGCAAAAAATTTCAGAATTGCACCTTGCAATGTGGAGATATTACTGTTTGTGCATTTACAATATTCATTAATTTTTGCCATTGAAAAACGTCCAGAAATGTTTGAAGCTACTGACTGAATGAAAGGAGCTGGCATCTCACTCTCTTTGAATCTTCTTTATCATGCTAGGATTAACAGGAAAAAGCTAAAAATTTCAGAATTGCACCGTGCAATGTGGAGATATTACTGTTTGTGCATTTACAATATTCATTGATTTTTGCCATTGAAAAACATGTTTTTCATATACCAGAAATGTTTGAAGCTGCTGACTGAATGAAAGGAGCTGGCATCTCACTCTCTTTGAATCTTCTTTATCATGCTAGGATTAACAGGAAAAAGCTAAAAATTTCAGAATTGCACCGTGCAATGTGGAGATATTACTGTTTGTGCATTTACAATATTCATTGATTTTTGCCATTGAAAAACATGTTTTTCATATACCAGAAATGTTTGAAGCTACTGACTGAATGAAAGGAGCTGGCATCTCACTCTCTTTGAATCTTCTTTATCATGCTAGGATTAGCAGGAAAAAGCAAAAAATTTCAGAATTGCACCTTGCAATGTGGAGATATTACTGTTTGTGCATTTACAATATTCATTGATTTTTGCCATTGAAAAACATGTTTTTCATATACCAGAAATGTTTGAAGCTACTGACTGAATGAAAGGAGCTGGCATCTCACTCTCTTTGAATCTTCTTTATCATGCTAGGATTAGCAGGAAAAAGCAAAAAATTTCAGAATTGCACCTTGCAATGTGGAGATATTACTGTTTGTGCATTTACAATATTCATTGATTTTTGCCATTGAAAAACGTTTTTCATATACCAGAAATGTTTGAAGCTACTGACTGAATGAAAGGAGCTGGCATCTCACTCTCTTTGAATCTTCTTTATCATGCTAGGATTAACAGGAAAAAGCAAAAAATTTCAGAATTGCACCTTGCAATGTGGTGATATTACTGTTTGTGCATTTACAATATTCATTGATTTTTGCCATTGAAAAACATGTTTTTCATATACCAGAAATGTTTGAAGCTACTGACTGAATGAAAGGAGCTGGCATCTCACTCTCTTTGAATCTTCTTTATCATGCTAGGATTAACAGGAAAAAGCAAAAAATTTCAGAATTGCACCGTGCAATGTGGAGATATTACTGTTTGTGCATTTACAATATTCATTGATTTTTGCCATTGAAAAACATGTTTTTCATATACCAGAAATGTTTGAAGCTACTGACTGAATGAAAGGAGCTGGCATCTCACTCTCTTTGAATCTTCTTTATCATGCTAGGATTAGCAGGAAAAAGCAAAAAATTTCAGAATTGCACCTTGCAATGTGGAGATATTACTGTTTGTGCATTTACAATATTCATTGATTTTTGCCATTGAAAAACATGTTTTTCATATACCAGAAATGTTTGAAGCTACTGACTGAATGAAAGGAGCTGGCATCTCACTCTCTTTGAATCTTCTTTATCATGCTAGGATTAACAGGAAAAAGCTAAAAATTTCAGAATTGCACCGTGCAATGTGGAGATATTACTGTTTGTGCATTTACAATATTCATTGATTTTTGCCATTGAAAAACATGTTTTTCATATACCAGAAATGTTTGAAGCTACTGACTGAATGAAAGGAGCTGGCATCTCACTCTCTTTGAATCTTCTTTATCATGCTAGGATTAACAGGAAAAAGCTAAAAATTTCAGAATTGCACCGTGCAATGTGGAGATATTACTGTTTGTGCATTTACAATATTCATTGATTTTTGCCATTGAAAAACATGTTTTTCATATACCAGAAATGTTTGAAGCTACTGACTGAATGAAAGGAGCTGGCATCTCACTCTCTTTGAATCTTCTTTATCATGCTAGGATTAGCAGGAAAAAGCAAAAAATTTCAGAATTGCACCTTGCAATGTGGAGATATTACTGTTTGTGCATTTACAATATTCATTGATTTTTGCCATTGAAAAACATGTTTTTCATATACCAGAAATGTTTGAAGCTACTGACTGAATGAAAGGAGCTGGCATCTCACTCTCTTTGAATCTTCTTTATCATGCTAGGATTAACAGGAAAAAGCTAAAAATTTCAGAATTGCACCGTGCAATGTGGAGATATTACTGTTTGTGCATTTACAATATTCATTGATTTTTGCCATTGAAAAACATGTTTTTCATATACCAGAAATGTTTGAAGCTACTGACTGAATGAAAGGAGCTGGCATCTCACTCTCTTTGAATCTTCTTTATCATGCTAGGATTAGCAGGAAAAAGCAAAAAATTTCAGAATTGCACCTTGCAATGTGGAGATATTACTGTTTGTGCATTTACAATATTCATTGATTTTTGCCATTGAAAAACATGTTTTTCATATACCAGAAATGTTTGAAGCTACTGACTGAATGAAAGAAGCTGGCATCTCACTCTCTTTGAATCTTCTTTATCATGCTAGGATTAACAGGAAAAAGCAAAAAATTTCAGAATTGCACCTTGCAATGTGGAGATATTACTGTTTGTGCATTTACAATATTCATTGATTTTTGCCATTGAAAAACATGTTTTTCATATACCAGAAATGTTTGAAGCTACTGACTGAATGAAAGGAGCTGGCATCTCACTCTCTTTGAATCTTCTTTATCATGCTAGGATTAGCAGGAAAAAGCAAAAAATTTCAGAATTGCACCTTGCAATGTGGAGATATTACTGTTTGTGCATTTACAATATTCATTGATTTTTGCCATTGAAAAACATGTTTTTCATATACCAGAAATGTTTGAAGCTACTGACTGAATGAAAGGAGCTGGCATCTCACTCTCTTTGAATCTTCTTTATCATGCTAGGATTAACAGGAAAAAGCAAAAAATTTCAGAATTGCACCGTGCAATGTGGAGATATTACTGTTTGTGCATTTACAATATTCATTGATTTTTGCCATTGAAAAACATGTTTTTCATATACCAGAAATGTTTGAAGCTACTGACTGAATGAAAGGAGCTGGCATCTCACTCTCTTTGAATCTTCTTTATCATGCTAGGATTAGCAGGAAAAAGCAAAAAATTTCAGAATTGCACCTTGCAATGTGGAGATATTACTGTTTGTGCATTTACAATATTCATTGATTTTTGCCATTGAAAAACATGTTTTTCATATACCAGAAATGTTTGAAGCTACTGACTGAATGAAAGAAGCTGGCATCTCACTCTCTTTGAATCTTCTTTATCATGCTAGGATTAGCAGGAAAAAGCAAAAAATTTCAGAATTGCACCTTGTAATGTGGAGATATTACTGTTTGTGCATTTACAATATTCATTGATTTTTGCCATTGAAAAACATGTTTTTCATATACCAGAAATGTTTGAAGCTACTGACTGAATGAAAGGAGCTGGCATCTCACTCTCTTTGAATCTTCTTTATCATGCTAGGATTAACAGGAAAAAGCAAAAAATTTCAGAATTGCACCTTGCAATGTGGAGATATTACTGTTTGTGCATTTACAATATTCATTGATTTTTGCCATTGAAAAACATGTTTTTCATATACCAGAAATGTTTGAAGCTACTGACTGAATGAAAGGAGCTGGCATCTCACTCTCTTTGAATCTTCTTTATCATGCTAGGATTAGCAGGAAAAAGCAAAAAATTTCAGAATTGCACCTTGCAATGTGGAGATATTACTGTTTGTGCATTTGCAATATTCATTGATTTTTGCCATTGAAAAACGTTTTTCATATACCAGAAATGTTTGAAGCTACTGACTGAATGAAAGGAGCTGGCATCTCACTCTCTTTGAATCTTCTTTATCATGCTAGGATTAACAGGAAAAAGCAAAAAATTTCAGAATTGCACCTTGCAATGTGGTGATATTACTGTTTGTGCATTTACAATATTCATTGATTTTTGCCATTGAAAAACATGTTTTTCATATACCAGAAATGTTTGAAGCTACTGACTGAATGAAAGGAGCTGGCATCTCACTCTCTTTGAATCTTCTTTATCATGCTAAGAGGAGCAGGAAAAAGCAAAAAATTTCAGAATTGCACCTTGCAATGTGGAGATATTACTGTTTGTGCATTTACAATATTCATTGATTTTTGCCATTGAAAAACATGTTTTTCATATACCAGAAATGTTTGAAGCTACTGACTGAATGAAAGAAGCTGGCATCTCACTCTCTTTGAATCTTCTTTATCATGCTAGGATTAACAGGAAAAAGCAAAAAATTTCAGAATTGCACCTTGCAATGTGGAGATATTACTGTTTGTGCATTTACAATATTCATTGATTTTTGCCATTGAAAAACATGTTTTTCATATACCAGAAATGTTTGAAGCTACTGACTGAATGAAAGGAGCTGGCATCTCACTCTCTTTGAATCTTCTTTATCATGCTAGGATTAGCAGGAAAAAGCAAAAAATTTCAGAATTGCACCTTGCAATGTGGAGATATTACTGTTTGTGCATTTACAATATTCATTAATTTTTGCCATTGAAAAACGTCCAGAAATGTTTGAAGCTACTGACTGAATGAAAGGAGCTGGCATCTCACTCTCTTTGAATCTTCTTTATCATGCTAGGATTAACAGGAAAAAGCTAAAAATTTCAGAATTGCACCGTGCAATGTGGAGATATTACTGTTTGTGCATTTACAATATTCATTGATTTTTGCCATTGAAAAACATGTTTTTCATATACCAGAAATGTTTGAAGCTGCTGACTGAATGAAAGGAGCTGGCATCTCACTCTCTTTGAATCTTCTTTATCATGCTAGGATTAACAGGAAAAAGCTAAAAATTTCAGAATTGCACCGTGCAATGTGGAGATATTACTGTTTGTGCATTTACAATATTCATTGATTTTTGCCATTGAAAAACATGTTTTTCATATACCAGAAATGTTTGACGCTACTGACTGAATGAAAGGAGCTGGCATCTCACTCTCTTTGAATCTTCTTTATCATGCTAGGATTAGCAGGAAAAAGCAAAAAATTTCAGAATTGCACCTTGCAATGTGGAGATATTACTGTTTGTGCATTTACAATATTCATTGATTTTTGCCATTGAAAAACATGTTTTTCATATACCAGAAATGTTTGAAGCTACTGACTGAATGAAAGGAGCTGGCATCTCACTCTCTTTGAATCTTCTTTATCATGCTAGGATTAGCAGGAAAAAGCAAAAAATTTCAGAATTGCACCTTGCAATGTGGAGATATTACTGTTTGTGCATTTACAATATTCATTGATTTTTGCCATTGAAAAACGTTTTTCATATACCAGAAATGTTTGAAGCTACTGACTGAATGAAAGGAGCTGGCATCTCACTCTCTTTGAATCTTCTTTATCATGCTAGGATTAACAGGAAAAAGCAAAAAATTTCAGAATTGCACCTTGCAATGTGGTGATATTACTGTTTGTGCATTTACAATATTCATTGATTTTTGCCATTGAAAAACATGTTTTTCATATACCAGAAATGTTTGAAGCTACTGACTGAATGAAAGGAGCTGGCATCTCACTCTCTTTGAATCTTCTTTATCATGCTAGGATTAACAGGAAAAAGCAAAAAATTTCAGAATTGCACCTTGCAATGTGGAGATATTACTGTTTGTGCATTTACAATATTCATTGATTTTTGCCATTGAAAAACATGTTTTTCATATACCAGAAATGTTTGAAGCTACTGACTGAATGAAAGGAGCTGGCATCTCACTCTCTTTGAATCTTCTTTATCATGCTAGGATTAACAGGAAAAAGCTAAAAATTTCAGAATTGCACCGTGCAATGTGGAGATATTACTGTTTGTGCATTTACAATATTCATTGATTTTTGCCATTGAAAAACATGTTTTTCATATACCAGAAATGTTTGAAGCTACTGACTGAATGAAAGGAGCTGGCATCTCACTCTGAATCTTCTTTATCATGCTAGGATTAGCAGGAAAAAGCAAAAAATTTCAGAATTGCACCTTGCAATGTGGAGATATTACTGTTTGTGCATTTACAATATTCATTAATTTTTGCCATTGAAAAACGTCCAGAAATGTTTGAAGCTACTGACTGAATGAAAGGAGCTGGCATCTCACTCTCTTTGAATCTTCTTTATCATGCTAGGATTAACAGGAAAAAGCTAAAAATTTCAGAATTGCACCGTGCAATGTGGAGATATTACTGTTTGTGCATTTACAATATTCATTGATTTTTGCCATTGAAAAACATGTTTTTCATATACCAGAAATGTTTGAAGCTGCTGACTGAATGAAAGGAGCTGGCATCTCACTCTCTTTGAATCTTCTTTATCATGCTAGGATTAACAGGAAAAAGCTAAAAATTTCAGAATTGCACCGTGCAATGTGGAGATATTACTGTTTGTGCATTTACAATATTCATTGATTTTTGCCATTGAAAAACATGTTTTTCATATACCAGAAATGTTTGAAGCTACTGACTGAATGAAAGGAGCTGGCATCTCACTCTCTTTGAATCTTCTTTATCATGCTAGGATTAGCAGGAAAAAGCAAAAAATTTCAGAATTGCACCTTGGAATGTGGAGATATTACTGTTTGTGCATTTACAATATTCATTGATTTTTGCCATTGAAAAACATGTTTTTCATATACCAGAAATGTTTGAAGCTACTGACTGAATGAAAGGAGCTGGCATCTCACTCTCTTTGAATCTTCTTTATCATGCTAGGATTAGCAGGAAAAAGCAAAAAATTTCAGAATTGCACCTTGCAATGTGGAGATATTACTGTTTGTGCATTTACAATATTCATTGATTTTTGCCATTGAAAAACATGGTTTTTCATATACCAGAAATGTTTGAAGCTACTGACTGAATGAAAGGAGCTGGCATCTCACTCTCTTTGAATCTTCTTTATCATGCTAGGATTAGCAGGAAAAAGCAAAAAATTTCAGAATTGCACCTTGCAATGTGGAGATATTACTGTTTGTGCATTTACAATATTCATTGATTTTTGCCATTGAAAAACATGGTTTTTCATATACCAGAAATGTTTGAAGCTACTGACTGAATGAAAGGAGCTGGCATCTCACTCTCTTTGAATCTTCTTTATCATGCTAGGATTAACAGGAAAAAGCTAAAAATTTCAGAATTGCACTGTGCAATGTGGAGATATTACTGTTTATGCATTTACAATATTCATTGATTTTTGCCATTGAAAAACATGTTTTTCATATACCAGAAATGTTTGAAGCTACTGACTGAATGAAAGGAGCTGGCATCTCACTCTCTTTGAATCTTCATTATCATGCTAGGATTAGCAGGAAAAAGCAAAAAATTTCAGAATTGCACCTTGCAATGTGGAGATATTACTGTTTGTGCATTTACAATATTCATTGATTTTTGCCATTGAAAAACATGTTTTTCATATACCAGAAATGTTTGAAGCTACTGACTGAATGAAAGGAGCTGGCATCTCACTCTCTTTGAATCTTCTTTATCATGCTAGGATTAGCAGGAAAAAGCAAAAAATTTCAGAATTGCACCTTGCAATGTGGAGATATTACTGTTTGTGCATTTACAATATTCATTAATTTTTGCCATTGAAAAACGTCCAGAAATGTTTGAAGCTACTGACTGAATGAAAGGAGCTGGCATCTCACTCTCTTTGAATCTTCTTTATCATGCTAGGATTAACAGGAAAAAGCTAAAAATTTCAGAATTGCACCGTGCAATGTGGAGATATTACTGTTTGTGCATTTACAATATTCATTGATTTTTGCCATTGAAAAACATGTTTTTCATATACCAGAAATGTTTGAAGCTGCTGACTGAATGAAAGGAGCTGGCATCTCACTCTCTTTGAATCTTCTTTATCATGCTAGGATTAACAGGAAAAAGCTAAAAATTTCAGAATTGCACCGTGCAATGTGGAGATATTACTGTTTGTGCATTTACAATATTCATTGATTTTTGCCATTGAAAAACATGTTTTTCATATACCAGAAATGTTTGAAGCTACTGACTGAATGAAAGGAGCTGGCATCTCACTCTCTTTGAATCTTCTTTATCATGCTAGGATTAGCAGGAAAAAGCAAAAAATTTCAGAATTGCACCTTGGAATGTGGAGATATTACTGTTTGTGCATTTACAATATTCATTGATTTTTGCCATTGAAAAACATGTTTTTCATATACCAGAAATGTTTGAAGCTACTGACTGAATGAAAGGAGCTGGCATCTCACTCTCTTTGAATCTTCTTTATCATGCTAGGATTAACAGGAAAAAGCAAAAAATTTCAGAATTGCACCTTGCAATGTGGAGATATTACTGTTTGTGCATTTACAATATTCATTGATTTTTGCCATTGAAAAACATGTTTTTCATATACCAGAAATGTTTGAAGCTACTGACTGAATGAAAGGAGCTGGCATCTCACTCTCTTTGAATCTTCTTTATCATGCTAGGATTAACAGGAAAAAGCAAAAAATTTCAGAATTGCACCTTGCAATGTGGAGATATTACTGTTTGTGCATTTACAATATTCATTGATTTTTGCCATTGAAAAACATGTTTTTCATATACCAGAAATGTTTGAAGCTACTGACTGAATGAAAGGAGCTGGCATCTCACTCTCTTTGAATCTTCTTTATCATGCTAGGATTAGCAGGAAAAAGCAAAAAATTTCAGAATTGCACCTTGCAATGTGGAGATATTACTGTTTGTGCATTTACAATATTCATTGATTTTTGCCATTGAAAAACATGTTTTTCATATACCAGAAATGTTTGAAGCTACTGACTGAATGAAAGGAGCTGGCATCTCACTCTCTTTGAATCTTCTTTATCATGCTAGGATTAACAGGAAAAAGCAAAAAATTTCAGAATTGCACCTTGCAATGTGGAGATATTACTGTTTGTGCATTTACAATATTCATTGATTTTTGCCATTGAAAAACATGTTTTTCATATACCAGAAATGTTTGAAGCTACTGACTGAATGAAAGGAGCTGGCATCTCACTCTCTTTGAATCTTCTTTATCATGCTAGGATTAGCAGGAAAAAGCAAAAAATTTCAGAATTGCACCTTGCAATGTGGAGATATTACTGTTTGTGCATTTACAATATTCATTGATTTTTGCCATTGAAAAACGTTTTTCATATACCAGAAATGTTTGAAGCTACTGACTGAATGAAAGGAGCTGGCATCTCACTCTCTTTGAATCTTCTTTATCATGCTAGGATTAACAGGAAAAAGCAAAAAATTTCAGAATTGCACCTTGCAATGTGGTGATATTACTGTTTGTGCATTTACAATATTCATTGATTTTTGCCATTGAAAAACATGTTTTTCATATACCAGAAATGTTTGAAGCTACTGACTGAATGAAAGGAGCTGGCATCTCACTCTCTTTGAATCTTCTTTATCATGCTAAGAGGAGCAGGAAAAAGCAAAAAATTTCAGAATTGCACCTTGCAATGTGGAGATATTACTGTTTGTGCATTTACAATATTCATTGATTTTTGCCATTGAAAAACATGTTTTTCATATACCAGAAATGTTTGAAGCTACTGACTGAATGAAAGAAGCTGGCATCTCACTCTCTTTGAATCTTCTTTATCATGCTAGGATTAACAGGAAAAAGCAAAAAATTTCAGAATTGCACCTTGCAATGTGGAGATATTACTGTTTGTGCATTTACAATATTCATTGATTTTTGCCATTGAAAAACATGTTTTTCATATACCAGAAATGTTTGAAGCTACTGACTGAATGAAAGGAGCTGGCATCTCACTCTCTTTGAATCTTCTTTATCATGCTAGGATTAGCAGGAAAAAGCAAAAAATTTCAGAATTGCACCTTGCAATGTGGAGATATTACTGTTTGTGCATTTACAATATTCATTGATTTTTGCCATTGAAAAACATGTTTTTCATATACCAGAAATGTTTGAAGCTACTGACTGAATGAAAGGAGCTGGCATCTCACTCTCTTTGAATCTTCTTTATCATGCTAGGATTAACAGGAAAAAGCAAAAAATTTCAGAATTGCACCTTGCAATGTGGAGATATTACTGTTTGTGCATTTACAATATTCATTGATTTTTGCCATTGAAAAACATGTTTTTCATATACCAGAAATGTTTGAAGCTACTGACTGAATGAAAGGAGCTGGCATCTCACTCTCTTTGAATCTTCTTTATCATGCTAGGATTAACAGGAAAAAGCTAAAAATTTCAGAATTGCACCGTGCAATGTGGAGATATTACTGTTTGTGCATTTACAATATTCATTGATTTTTGCCATTGAAAAACATGTTTTTCATATACCAGAAATGTTTGAAGCTACTGACTGAATGAAAGGAGCTGGCATCTCACTCTCTTTGAATCTTCTTTATCATGCTAGGATTAGCAGGAAAAAGCAAAAAATTTCAGAATTGCACCTTGCAATGTGGAGATATTACTGTTTGTGCATTTACAATTTTCATTGATTTTTGCCATTGAAAAACATGTTTTTCATATACCAGAAATGTTTGAAGCTACTGACTGAATGAAAGGAGCTGGCATCTCACTCTCTTTGAATCTTCTTTATCATGCTAGGATTAGCAGGAAAAAGCAAAAAATTTCAGAATTGCACCTTGCAATGTGGAGATATTACTGTTTGTGCATTTACAATATTCATTGATTTTTGCCATTGAAAAACATGGTTTTTCATATACCAGAAATGTTTGAAGCTACTGACTGAATGAAAGGAGCTGGCATCTCACTCTCTTTGAATCTTCTTTATCATGCTAGGATTAGCAGGAAAAAGCAAAAAATTTCAGAATTGCACCTTGCAATGTGGAGATATTACTGTTTGTGCATTTACAATATTCATTGATTTTTGCCATTGAAAAACATGGTTTTTCATATACCAGAAATGTTTGAAGCTACTGACTGAATGAAAGGAGCTGGCATCTCACTCTCTTTGAATCTTCTTTATCATGCTAGGATTAACAGGAAAAAGCTAAAAATTTCAGAATTGCACTGTGCAATGTGGAGATATTACTGTTTGTGCATTTACAATATTCATTGATTTTTGCCATTGAAAAACATGTTTTTCATATACCAGAAATGTTTGAAGCTACTGACTGAATGAAAGGAGCTGGCATCTCACTCTCTTTGAATCTTCATTATCATGCTAGGATTAGCAGGAAAAAGCAAAAAATTTCAGAATTGCACCTTGCAATGTGGAGATATTACTGTTTGTGCATTTACAATATTCATTGATTTTTGCCATTGAAAAACATGTTTTTCATATACCAGAAATGTTTGAAGCTACTGACTGAATGAAAGGAGCTGGCATCTCACTCTCTTTGAATCTTCTTTATCATGCTAGGATTAGCAGGAAAAAGCAAAAAATTTCAGAATTGCACCTTGCAATGTGGAGATATTACTGTTTGTGCATTTACAATATTCATTAATTTTTGCCATTGAAAAACGTCCAGAAATGTTTGAAGCTACTGACTGAATGAAAGGAGCTGGCATCTCACTCTCTTTGAATCTTCTTTATCATGCTAGGATTAGCAGGAAAAAGCAAAAAATTTCAGAATTGCACCTTGCAATGTGGAGATATTACTGTTTGTGCATTTACAATATTCATTGATTTTTGCCATTGAAAAACATGGTTTTTCATATACCAGAAATGTTTGAAGCTACTGACTGAATGAAAGGAGCTGGCATCTCACTCTCTTTGAATCTTCTTTATCATGCTAGGATTAACAGGAAAAAGCTAAAAATTTCAGAATTGCACTGTGCAATGTGGAGATATTACTGTTTGTGCATTTACAATATTCATTGATTTTTGCCATTGAAAAACATGTTTTTCATATACCAGAAATGTTTGAAGCTACTGACTGAATGAAAGGAGCTGGCATCTCACTCTCTTTGAATCTTCATTATCATGCTAGGATTAGCAGGAAAAAGCAAAAAATTTCAGAATTGCACCTTGCAATGTGGAGATATTACTGTTTGTGCATTTACAATATTCATTGATTTTTGCCATTGAAAAACATGTTTTTCATATACCAGAAATGTTTGAAGCTACTGACTGAATGAAAGGAGCTGGCATCTCACTCTCTTTGAATCTTCTTTATCATGCTAGGATTAGCAGGAAAAAGCAAAAAATTTCAGAATTGCACCTTGCAATGTGGAGATATTACTGTTTGTGCATTTACAATATTCATTAATTTTTGCCATTGAAAAACGTCCAGAAATGTTTGAAGCTACTGACTGAATGAAAGGAGCTGGCATCTCACTCTCTTTGAATCTTCTTTATCATGCTAGGATTAACAGGAAAAAGCTAAAAATTTCAGAATTGCACCGTGCAATGTGGAGATATTACTGTTTGTGCATTTACAATATTCATTGATTTTTGCCATTGAAAAACATGTTTTTCATATACCAGAAATGTTTGAAGCTGCTGACTGAATGAAAGGAGCTGGCATCTCACTCTCTTTGAATCTTCTTTATCATGCTAGGATTAACAGGAAAAAGCTAAAAATTTCAGAATTGCACCGTGCAATGTGGAGATATTACTGTTTGTGCATTTACAATATTCATTGATTTTTGCCATTGAAAAACATGTTTTTCATATACCAGAAATGTTTGACGCTACTGACTGAATGAAAGGAGCTGGCATCTCACTCTCTTTGAATCTTCTTTATCATGCTAGGATTAGCAGGAAAAAGCAAAAAATTTCAGAATTGCACCTTGCAATGTGGAGATATTACTGTTTGTGCATTTACAATATTCATTGATTTTTGCCATTGAAAAACATGTTTTTCATATACCAGAAATGTTTGAAGCTACTGACTGAATGAAAGGAGCTGGCATCTCACTCTCTTTGAATCTTCTTTATCATGCTAGGATTAGCAGGAAAAAGCAAAAAATTTCAGAATTGCACCTTGCAATGTGGAGATATTACTGTTTGTGCATTTACAATATTCATTGATTTTTGCCATTGAAAAACGTTTTTCATATACCAGAAATGTTTGAAGCTACTGACTGAATGAAAGGAGCTGGCATCTCACTCTCTTTGAATCTTCTTTATCATGCTAGGATTAACAGGAAAAAGCAAAAAATTTCAGAATTGCACCTTGCAATGTGGTGATATTACTGTTTGTGCATTTACAATATTCATTGATTTTTGCCATTGAAAAACATGTTTTTCATATACCAGAAATGTTTGAAGCTACTGACTGAATGAAAGGAGCTGGCATCTCACTCTCTTTGAATCTTCTTTATCATGCTAGGATTAACAGGAAAAAGCAAAAAATTTCAGAATTGCACCTTGCAATGTGGAGATATTACTGTTTGTGCATTTACAATATTCATTGATTTTTGCCATTGAAAAACATGTTTTTCATATACCAGAAATGTTTGAAGCTACTGACTGAATGAAAGGAGCTGGCATCTCACTCTCTTTGAATCTTCTTTATCATGCTAGGATTAACAGGAAAAAGCTAAAAATTTCAGAATTGCACCGTGCAATGTGGAGATATTACTGTTTGTGCATTTACAATATTCATTGATTTTTGCCATTGAAAAACATGTTTTTCATATACCAGAAATGTTTGAAGCTACTGACTGAATGAAAGGAGCTGGCATCTCACTCTGAATCTTCTTTATCATGCTAGGATTAGCAGGAAAAAGCAAAAAATTTCAGAATTGCACCTTGCAATGTGGAGATATTACTGTTTGTGCATTTACAATATTCATTAATTTTTGCCATTGAAAAACGTCCAGAAATGTTTGAAGCTACTGACTGAATGAAAGGAGCTGGCATCTCACTCTCTTTGAATCTTCTTTATCATGCTAGGATTAACAGGAAAAAGCTAAAAATTTCAGAATTGCACCGTGCAATGTGGAGATATTACTGTTTGTGCATTTACAATATTCATTGATTTTTGCCATTGAAAAACATGTTTTTCATATACCAGAAATGTTTGAAGCTGCTGACTGAATGAAAGGAGCTGGCATCTCACTCTCTTTGAATCTTCTTTATCATGCTAGGATTAACAGGAAAAAGCTAAAAATTTCAGAATTGCACCGTGCAATGTGGAGATATTACTGTTTGTGCATTTACAATATTCATTGATTTTTGCCATTGAAAAACATGTTTTTCATATACCAGAAATGTTTGAAGCTACTGACTGAATGAAAGGAGCTGGCATCTCACTCTCTTTGAATCTTCTTTATCATGCTAGGATTAGCAGGAAAAAGCAAAAAATTTCAGAATTGCACCTTGGAATGTGGAGATATTACTGTTTGTGCATTTACAATATTCATTGATTTTTGCCATTGAAAAACATGTTTTTCATATACCAGAAATGTTTGAAGCTACTGACTGAATGAAAGGAGCTGGCATCTCACTCTCTTTGAATCTTCTTTATCATGCTAGGATTAGCAGGAAAAAGCAAAAAATTTCAGAATTGCACCTTGCAATGTGGAGATATTACTGTTTGTGCATTTACAATATTCATTGATTTTTGCCATTGAAAAACATGGTTTTTCATATACCAGAAATGTTTGAAGCTACTGACTGAATGAAAGGAGCTGGCATCTCACTCTCTTTGAATCTTCTTTATCATGCTAGGATTAGCAGGAAAAAGCAAAAAATTTCAGAATTGCACCTTGCAATGTGGAGATATTACTGTTTGTGCATTTACAATATTCATTGATTTTTGCCATTGAAAAACATGGTTTTTCATATACCAGAAATGTTTGAAGCTACTGACTGAATGAAAGGAGCTGGCATCTCACTCTCTTTGAATCTTCTTTATCATGCTAGGATTAACAGGAAAAAGCTAAAAATTTCAGAATTGCACTGTGCAATGTGGAGATATTACTGTTTATGCATTTACAATATTCATTGATTTTTGCCATTGAAAAACATGTTTTTCATATACCAGAAATGTTTGAAGCTACTGACTGAATGAAAGGAGCTGGCATCTCACTCTCTTTGAATCTTCATTATCATGCTAGGATTAGCAGGAAAAAGCAAAAAATTTCAGAATTGCACCTTGCAATGTGGAGATATTACTGTTTGTGCATTTACAATATTCATTGATTTTTGCCATTGAAAAACATGTTTTTCATATACCAGAAATGTTTGAAGCTACTGACTGAATGAAAGGAGCTGGCATCTCACTCTCTTTGAATCTTCTTTATCATGCTAGGATTAGCAGGAAAAAGCAAAAAATTTCAGAATTGCACCTTGCAATGTGGAGATATTACTGTTTGTGCATTTACAATATTCATTAATTTTTGCCATTGAAAAACGTCCAGAAATGTTTGAAGCTACTGACTGAATGAAAGGAGCTGGCATCTCACTCTCTTTGAATCTTCTTTATCATGCTAGGATTAACAGGAAAAAGCTAAAAATTTCAGAATTGCACCGTGCAATGTGGAGATATTACTGTTTGTGCATTTACAATATTCATTGATTTTTGCCATTGAAAAACATGTTTTTCATATACCAGAAATGTTTGAAGCTGCTGACTGAATGAAAGGAGCTGGCATCTCACTCTCTTTGAATCTTCTTTATCATGCTAGGATTAACAGGAAAAAGCTAAAAATTTCAGAATTGCACCGTGCAATGTGGAGATATTACTGTTTGTGCATTTACAATATTCATTGATTTTTGCCATTGAAAAACATGTTTTTCATATACCAGAAATGTTTGAAGCTACTGACTGAATGAAAGGAGCTGGCATCTCACTCTCTTTGAATCTTCTTTATCATGCTAGGATTAGCAGGAAAAAGCAAAAAATTTCAGAATTGCACCTTGGAATGTGGAGATATTACTGTTTGTGCATTTACAATATTCATTGATTTTTGCCATTGAAAAACATGTTTTTCATATACCAGAAATGTTTGAAGCTACTGACTGAATGAAAGGAGCTGGCATCTCACTCTCTTTGAATCTTCTTTATCATGCTAGGATTAACAGGAAAAAGCAAAAAATTTCAGAATTGCACCTTGCAATGTGGAGATATTACTGTTTGTGCATTTACAATATTCATTGATTTTTGCCATTGAAAAACATGTTTTTCATATACCAGAAATGTTTGAAGCTACTGACTGAATGAAAGGAGCTGGCATCTCACTCTCTTTGAATCTTCTTTATCATGCTAGGATTAACAGGAAAAAGCAAAAAATTTCAGAATTGCACCTTGCAATGTGGAGATATTACTGTTTGTGCATTTACAATATTCATTGATTTTTGCCATTGAAAAACATGTTTTTCATATACCAGAAATGTTTGAAGCTACTGACTGAATGAAAGGAGCTGGCATCTCACTCTCTTTGAATCTTCTTTATCATGCTAGGATTAGCAGGAAAAAGCAAAAAATTTCAGAATTGCACCTTGCAATGTGGAGATATTACTGTTTGTGCATTTACAATATTCATTGATTTTTGCCATTGAAAAACATGTTTTTCATATACCAGAAATGTTTGAAGCTACTGACTGAATGAAAGGAGCTGGCATCTCACTCTCTTTGAATCTTCTTTATCATGCTAGGATTAACAGGAAAAAGCAAAAAATTTCAGAATTGCACCTTGCAATGTGGAGATATTACTGTTTGTGCATTTACAATATTCATTGATTTTTGCCATTGAAAAACATGTTTTTCATATACCAGAAATGTTTGAAGCTACTGACTGAATGAAAGGAGCTGGCATCTCACTCTCTTTGAATCTTCTTTATCATGCTAGGATTAGCAGGAAAAAGCAAAAAATTTCAGAATTGCACCTTGCAATGTGGAGATATTACTGTTTGTGCATTTACAATATTCATTGATTTTTGCCATTGAAAAACGTTTTTCATATACCAGAAATGTTTGAAGCTACTGACTGAATGAAAGGAGCTGGCATCTCACTCTCTTTGAATCTTCTTTATCATGCTAGGATTAACAGGAAAAAGCAAAAAATTTCAGAATTGCACCTTGCAATGTGGTGATATTACTGTTTGTGCATTTACAATATTCATTGATTTTTGCCATTGAAAAACATGTTTTTCATATACCAGAAATGTTTGAAGCTACTGACTGAATGAAAGGAGCTGGCATCTCACTCTCTTTGAATCTTCTTTATCATGCTAAGAGGAGCAGGAAAAAGCAAAAAATTTCAGAATTGCACCTTGCAATGTGGAGATATTACTGTTTGTGCATTTACAATATTCATTGATTTTTGCCATTGAAAAACATGTTTTTCATATACCAGAAATGTTTGAAGCTACTGACTGAATGAAAGAAGCTGGCATCTCACTCTCTTTGAATCTTCTTTATCATGCTAGGATTAACAGGAAAAAGCAAAAAATTTCAGAATTGCACCTTGCAATGTGGAGATATTACTGTTTGTGCATTTACAATATTCATTGATTTTTGCCATTGAAAAACATGTTTTTCATATACCAGAAATGTTTGAAGCTACTGACTGAATGAAAGGAGCTGGCATCTCACTCTCTTTGAATCTTCTTTATCATGCTAGGATTAGCAGGAAAAAGCAAAAAATTTCAGAATTGCACCTTGCAATGTGGAGATATTACTGTTTGTGCATTTACAATATTCATTGATTTTTGCCATTGAAAAACATGTTTTTCATATACCAGAAATGTTTGAAGCTACTGACTGAATGAAAGGAGCTGGCATCTCACTCTCTTTGAATCTTCTTTATCATGCTAGGATTAACAGGAAAAAGCAAAAAATTTCAGAATTGCACCTTGCAATGTGGAGATATTACTGTTTGTGCATTTACAATATTCATTGATTTTTGCCATTGAAAAACATGTTTTTCATATACCAGAAATGTTTGAAGCTACTGACTGAATGAAAGGAGCTGGCATCTCACTCTCTTTGAATCTTCTTTATCATGCTAGGATTAACAGGAAAAAGCTAAAAATTTCAGAATTGCACCGTGCAATGTGGAGATATTACTGTTTGTGCATTTACAATATTCATTGATTTTTGCCATTGAAAAACATGTTTTTCATATACCAGAAATGTTTGAAGCTACTGACTGAATGAAAGGAGCTGGCATCTCACTCTCTTTGAATCTTCTTTATCATGCTAGGATTAGCAGGAAAAAGCAAAAAATTTCAGAATTGCACCTTGCAATGTGGAGATATTACTGTTTGTGCATTTACAATTTTCATTGATTTTTGCCATTGAAAAACATGTTTTTCATATACCAGAAATGTTTGAAGCTACTGACTGAATGAAAGGAGCTGGCATCTCACTCTCTTTGAATCTTCTTTATCATGCTAGGATTAGCAGGAAAAAGCAAAAAATTTCAGAATTGCACCTTGCAATGTGGAGATATTACTGTTTGTGCATTTACAATATTCATTGATTTTTGCCATTGAAAAACATGGTTTTTCATATACCAGAAATGTTTGAAGCTACTGACTGAATGAAAGGAGCTGGCATCTCACTCTCTTTGAATCTTCTTTATCATGCTAGGATTAGCAGGAAAAAGCAAAAAATTTCAGAATTGCACCTTGCAATGTGGAGATATTACTGTTTGTGCATTTACAATATTCATTGATTTTTGCCATTGAAAAACATGGTTTTTCATATACCAGAAATGTTTGAAGCTACTGACTGAATGAAAGGAGCTGGCATCTCACTCTCTTTGAATCTTCTTTATCATGCTAGGATTAACAGGAAAAAGCTAAAAATTTCAGAATTGCACTGTGCAATGTGGAGATATTACTGTTTGTGCATTTACAATATTCATTGATTTTTGCCATTGAAAAACATGTTTTTCATATACCAGAAATGTTTGAAGCTACTGACTGAATGAAAGGAGCTGGCATCTCACTCTCTTTGAATCTTCATTATCATGCTAGGATTAGCAGGAAAAAGCAAAAAATTTCAGAATTGCACCTTGCAATGTGGAGATATTACTGTTTGTGCATTTACAATATTCATTGATTTTTGCCATTGAAAAACATGTTTTTCATATACCAGAAATGTTTGAAGCTACTGACTGAATGAAAGGAGCTGGCATCTCACTCTCTTTGAATCTTCTTTATCATGCTAGGATTAGCAGGAAAAAGCAAAAAATTTCAGAATTGCACCTTGCAATGTGGAGATATTACTGTTTGTGCATTTACAATATTCATTAATTTTTGCCATTGAAAAACGTCCAGAAATGTTTGAAGCTACTGACTGAATGAAAGGAGCTGGCATCTCACTCTCTTTGAATCTTCTTTATCATGCTAGGATTAACAGGAAAAAGCTAAAAATTTCAGAATTGCACCGTGCAATGTGGAGATATTACTGTTTGTGCATTTACAATATTCATTGATTTTTGCCATTGAAAAACATGTTTTTCATATACCAGAAATGTTTGAAGCTGCTGACTGAATGAAAGGAGCTGGCATCTCACTCTCTTTGAATCTTCTTTATCATGCTAGGATTAACAGGAAAAAGCTAAAAATTTCAGAATTGCACCGTGCAATGTGGAGATATTACTGTTTGTGCATTTACAATATTCATTGATTTTTGCCATTGAAAAACATGTTTTTCATATACCAGAAATGTTTGAAGCTACTGACTGAATGAAAGGAGCTGGCATCTCACTCTCTTTGAATCTTCTTTATCATGCTAGGATTAGCAGGAAAAAGCAAAAAATTTCAGAATTGCACCTTGCAATGTGGAGATATTACTGTTTGTGCATTTACAATATTCATTGATTTTTGCCATTGAAAAACATGTTTTTCATATACCAGAAATGTTTGAAGCTACTGACTGAATGAAAGGAGCTGGCATCTCACTCTCTTTGAATCTTCTTTATCATGCTAGGATTAGCAGGAAAAAGCAAAAAATTTCAGAATTGCACCTTGCAATGTGGAGATATTACTGTTTGTGCATTTACAATATTCATTGATTTTTGCCATTGAAAAACATGGTTTTTCATATACCAGAAATGTTTGAAGCTACTGACTGAATGAAAGGAGCTGGCATCTCACTCTCTTTGAATCTTCTTTATCATGCTAGGATTAGCAGGAAAAAGCAAAAAATTTCAGAATTGCACCTTGCAATGTGGAGATATTACTGTTTGTGCATTTACAATATTCATTGATTTTTGCCATTGAAAAACATGGTTTTTCATATACCAGAAATGTTTGAAGCTACTGACTGAATGAAAGGAGCTGGCATCTCACTCTCTTTGAATCTTCTTTATCATGCTAGGATTAACAGGAAAAAGCTAAAAATTTCAGAATTGCACTGTGCAATGTGGAGATATTACTGTTTGTGCATTTACAATATTCATTGATTTTTGCCATTGAAAAACATGTTTTTCATATACCAGAAATGTTTGAAGCTACTGACTGAATGAAAGGAGCTGGCATCTCACTCTCTTTGAATCTTCATTATCATGCTAGGATTAGCAGGAAAAAGCAAAAAATTTCAGAATTGCACCTTGCAATGTGGAGATATTACTGTTTGTGCATTTACAATATTCATTGATTTTTGCCATTGAAAAACATGTTTTTCATATACCAGAAATGTTTGAAGCTACTGACTGAATGAAAGGAGCTGGCATCTCACTCTCTTTGAATCTTCTTTATCATGCTAGGATTAGCAGGAAAAAGCAAAAAATTTCAGAATTGCACCTTGCAATGTGGAGATATTACTGTTTGTGCATTTACAATATTCATTAATTTTTGCCATTGAAAAACGTCCAGAAATGTTTGAAGCTACTGACTGAATGAAAGGAGCTGGCATCTCACTCTCTTTGAATCTTCTTTATCATGCTAGGATTAACAGGAAAAAGCTAAAAATTTCAGAATTGCACCGTGCAATGTGGAGATATTACTGTTTGTGCATTTACAATATTCATTGATTTTTGCCATTGAAAAACATGTTTTTCATATACCAGAAATGTTTGAAGCTGCTGACTGAATGAAAGGAGCTGGCATCTCACTCTCTTTGAATCTTCTTTATCATGCTAGGATTAACAGGAAAAAGCTAAAAATTTCAGAATTGCACCGTGCAATGTGGAGATATTACTGTTTGTGCATTTACAATATTCATTGATTTTTGCCATTGAAAAACATGTTTTTCATATACCAGAAATGTTTGACGCTACTGACTGAATGAAAGGAGCTGGCATCTCACTCTCTTTGAATCTTCTTTATCATGCTAGGATTAGCAGGAAAAAGCAAAAAATTTCAGAATTGCACCTTGCAATGTGGAGATATTACTGTTTGTGCATTTACAATATTCATTGATTTTTGCCATTGAAAAACATGTTTTTCATATACCAGAAATGTTTGAAGCTACTGACTGAATGAAAGGAGCTGGCATCTCACTCTCTTTGAATCTTCTTTATCATGCTAGGATTAGCAGGAAAAAGCAAAAAATTTCAGAATTGCACCTTGCAATGTGGAGATATTACTGTTTGTGCATTTACAATATTCATTGATTTTTGCCATTGAAAAACGTTTTTCATATACCAGAAATGTTTGAAGCTACTGACTGAATGAAAGGAGCTGGCATCTCACTCTCTTTGAATCTTCTTTATCATGCTAGGATTAACAGGAAAAAGCAAAAAATTTCAGAATTGCACCTTGCAATGTGGTGATATTACTGTTTGTGCATTTACAATATTCATTGATTTTTGCCATTGAAAAACATGTTTTTCATATACCAGAAATGTTTGAAGCTACTGACTGAATGAAAGGAGCTGGCATCTCAATCTCTTTGAATCTTCTTTATCATGCTAGAATTAACAGGAAAAAGCAAAAAATTTCAGAATTGCACCGTGCAATGTGGAGATATTACTGTTTGTGCATTTACAATATTCATTGATTTTTGCCATTGAAAAACATGTTTTTCATATACCAGAAATGTTTGAAGCTACTGACTGAATGAAAGGAGCTGGCATCTCACTCTCTTTGAATCTTCTTTATCATGCTAGGATTAACAGGAAAAAGCTAAAAATTTCAGAATTGCACCGTGCAATGTGGAGATATTACTGTTTGTGCATTTACAATATTCATTGATTTTTGCCATTGAAAAACATGTTTTTCATATACCAGAAATGTTTGAAGCTACTGACTGAATGAAAGGAGCTGGCATCTCACTCTCTTTGAATCTTCTTTATCATGCTAGGATTAGCAGGAAAAAGCAAAAAATTTCAGAATTGCACCTTGCAATGTGGAGATATTACTGTTTGTGCATTTACAATATTCATTGATTTTTGCCATTGAAAAACATGTTTTTCATATACCAGAAATGTTTGAAGCTACTGACTGAATGAAAGGAGCTGGCATCTCACTCTCTTTGAATCTTCTTTATCATGCTAGGATTAACAGGAAAAAGCTAAAAATTTCAGAATTGCACCGTGCAATGTGGAGATATTACTGTTTGTGCATTTACAATATTCATTGATTTTTGCCATTGAAAAACATGTTTTTCATATACCAGAAATGTTTGAAGCTACTGACTGAATGAAAGGAGCTGGCATCTCACTCTCTTTGAATCTTTATCATGCTAGGATTAAGAGGAAAAAGCTAAAAATTTCAGAATTGCACCGTGCAATGTGGAGATATTACTGTTTGTGCATTTACAATATTCATTGATTTTTGCCATTGAAAAACATGTTTTTCATATACCAGAAATGTTTGAAGCTACTGACTGAATGAAAGGAGCTGGCATCTCACTCTCTTTGAATCTTCTTTATCATGCTAGGATTAGCAGGAAAAAGCAAAAAATTTCAGAATTGCACCTTGCAATGTGGAGATATTACTGTTTGTGCATTTACAATATTCATTGATTTTTGCCATTGAAAAACATGTTTTTCATATACCAGAAATGTTTGAAGCTACTGACTGAATGAAAGGAGCTGGCATCTCACTCTCTTTGAATCTTCTTTATCATGCTAGGATTAACAGGAAAAAGCAAAAAATTTCAGAATTGCACCTTGCAATGTGGAGATATTACTGTTTGTGCATTTACAATATTCATTGATTTTTGCCATTGAAAAACATGTTTTTCATATACCAGAAATGTTTGAAGCTACTGACTGAATGAAAGGAGCTGGCATCTCACTCTCTTTGAATCTTCTTTATCATGCTAGGATTAACAGGAAAAAGCTAAAAATTTCAGAATTGCACCGTGCAATGTGGAGATATTACTGTTTGTGCATTTACAATATTCATTGATTTTTGCCATTGAAAAACATGTTTTTCATATACCAGAAATGTTTGAAGCTACTGACTGAATGAAAGGAGCTGGCATCTCACTCTCTTTGAATCTTCTTTATCATGCTAGGATTAGCAGGAAAAAGCAAAAAATTTCAGAATTGCACCTTGCAATGTGGAGATATTACTGTTTGTGCATTTACAATATTCATTGATTTTTGCCATTGAAAAACATGTTTTTCATATACCAGAAATGTTTGAAGCTACTGACTGAATGAAAGGAGCTGGCATCTCACTCTCTTTGAATCTTCTTTATCATGCTAGGATTAACAGGAAAAAGCTAAAAATTTCAGAATTGCACCGTGCAATGTGGAGATATTACTGTTTGTGCATTTACAATATTCATTGATTTTTGCCATTGAAAAACATGTTTTTCATATACCAGAAATGTTTGAAGCTACTGACTGAATGAAAGGAGCTGGCATCTCACTCTCTTTGAATCTTCTTTATCATGCTAGGATTAACAGGAAAAAGCTAAAAATTTCAGAATTGCACCGTGCAATGTGGAGATATTACTGTTTGTGCATTTACAATATTCATTGATTTTTGCCATTGAAAAACATGTTTTTCATATACCAGAAATGTTTGAAGCTACTGACTGAATGAAAGGAGCTGGCATCTCACTCTCTTTGAATCTTCTTTATCATGCTAGGATTAGCAGGAAAAAGCAAAAAATTTCTGAATTGCACCTTGCAATGTGGAGATATTACTGTTTGTGCATTTACAATATTCATTGATTTTTGCCATTGAAAAACATGTTTTTCATATACCAGAAATGTTTGAAGCTACTGACTGAATGAAAGGAGCTGGCATCTCACTCTCTTTGAATCTTCTTTATCATGCTAGGATTAACAGGAAAAAGCTAAAAATTTCAGAATTGCACCATGCAATGTGGAGATATTACTGTTTGTGCATTTACAATATTCATTGATTTTTGCCATTGAAAAACATGTTTTTCATATACCAGAAATGTTTGAAGCTACTGACTGAATGAAAGGAGCTGGCATCTCACTCTCTTTGAATCTTCTTTATCATGCTAGGATTAGCAGGAAAAAGCAAAAAATTTCAGAATTGCACCTTGCAATGTGGAGATAATACTGTTTGTGCATTTACAATATTCATTGATTTTTGCCATTGAAAAACATGTTTTTCATATACCAGAAATGTTTGAAGCTACTGACTGAATGAAAGAAGCTGGCATCTCACTCTCTTTGAATCTTCTTTATCATGCTAGGATTAACAGGAAAAAGCAAAAAATTTCAGAATTGCACCTTGCAATGTGGAGATATTACTGTTTGTGCATTTACAATATTCATTGATTTTTGCCATTGAAAAACATGTTTTTCATATACCAGAAATGTTTGAAGCTACTGACTGAATGAAAGGAGCTGGCATCTCACTCTCTTTGAATCTTCTTTATCATGCTAGGATTAGCAGGAAAAAGCAAAAAATTTCAGAATTGCACCTTGCAATGTGGAGATATTACTGTTTGTGCATTTACAATATTCATTGATTTTTGCCATTGAAAAACATGTTTTTCATATACCAGAAATGTTTGAAGCTACTGACAATGAAAGGAGCTGGCATCTCACTCTCTTTGAATCTTCTTTATCATGCTAGGATTAACAGGAAAAAGCAAAAAATTTCAGAATTGCACCTTGCAATGTGGAGATATTACTGTTTGTGCATTTACAATATTCATTGATTTTTGCCATTGAAAAACATGTTTTTCATATACCAGAAATGTTTGAAGCTACTGACTGAATGAAAGGAGCTGGCATCTCACTCTCTTTGAATCTTCTTTATCATGCTAGGATTAACAGGAAAAAGCTAAAAATTTCAGAATTGCACCGTGCAATGTGGAGATATTACTGTTTGTGCATTTACAATATTCATTGATTTTTGCCATTGAAAAACATGTTTTTCATATACCAGAAATGTTTGAAGCTACTGACTGAATGAAAGGAGCTGGCATCTCACTCTCTTTGAATCTTCTTTATCATGCTAGGATTAGCAGGAAAAAGCAAAAAATTTCAGAATTGCACCTTGCAATGTGGAGATATTACTGTTTGTGCATTTACAATTTTCATTGATTTTTGCCATTGAAAAACATGTTTTTCATATACCAGAAATGTTTGAAGCTACTGACTGAATGAAAGGAGCTGGCATCTCACTCTCTTTGAATCTTCTTTATCATGCTAGGATTAGCAGGAAAAAGCAAAAAATTTCAGAATTGCACCTTGCAATGTGGAGATATTACTGTTTGTGCATTTACAATATTCATTGATTTTTGCCATTGAAAAACATGGTTTTTCATATACCAGAAATGTTTGAAGCTACTGACTGAATGAAAGGAGCTGGCATCTCACTCTCTTTGAATCTTCTTTATCATGCTAGGATTAGCAGGAAAAAGCAAAAAATTTCAGAATTGCACCTTGCAATGTGGAGATATTACTGTTTGTGCATTTACAATATTCATTGATTTTTGCCATTGAAAAACATGGTTTTTCATATACCAGAAATGTTTGAAGCTACTGACTGAATGAAAGGAGCTGGCATCTCACTCTCTTTGAATCTTCTTTATCATGCTAGGATTAACAGGAAAAAGCTAAAAATTTCAGAATTGCACTGTGCAATGTGGAGATATTACTGTTTATGCATTTACAATATTCATTGATTTTTGCCATTGAAAAACATGTTTTTCATATACCAGAAATGTTTGAAGCTACTGACTGAATGAAAGGAGCTGGCATCTCACTCTCTTTGAATCTTCATTATCATGCTAGGATTAGCAGGAAAAAGCAAAAAATTTCAGAATTGCACCTTGCAATGTGGAGATATTACTGTTTGTGCATTTACAATATTCATTGATTTTTGCCATTGAAAAACATGTTTTTCATATACCAGAAATGTTTGAAGCTACTGACTGAATGAAAGGAGCTGGCATCTCACTCTCTTTGAATCTTCTTTATCATGCTAGGATTAGCAGGAAAAAGCAAAAAATTTCAGAATTGCACCTTGCAATGTGGAGATATTACTGTTTGTGCATTTACAATATTCATTAATTTTTGCCATTGAAAAACGTCCAGAAATGTTTGAAGCTACTGACTGAATGAAAGGAGCTGGCATCTCACTCTCTTTGAATCTTCTTTATCATGCTAGGATTAACAGGAAAAAGCTAAAAATTTCAGAATTGCACCGTGCAATGTGGAGATATTACTGTTTGTGCATTTACAATATTCATTGATTTTTGCCATTGAAAAACATGTTTTTCATATACCAGAAATGTTTGAAGCTGCTGACTGAATGAAAGGAGCTGGCATCTCACTCTCTTTGAATCTTCTTTATCATGCTAGGATTAACAGGAAAAAGCTAAAAATTTCAGAATTGCACCGTGCAATGTGGAGATATTACTGTTTGTGCATTTACAATATTCATTGATTTTTGCCATTGAAAAACATGTTTTTCATATACCAGAAATGTTTGAAGCTACTGACTGAATGAAAGGAGCTGGCATCTCACTCTCTTTGAATCTTCTTTATCATGCTAGGATTAGCAGGAAAAAGCAAAAAATTTCAGAATTGCACCTTGGAATGTGGAGATATTACTGTTTGTGCATTTACAATATTCATTGATTTTTGCCATTGAAAAACATGTTTTTCATATACCAGAAATGTTTGAAGCTACTGACTGAATGAAAGGAGCTGGCATCTCACTCTCTTTGAATCTTCTTTATCATGCTAGGATTAGCAGGAAAAAGCAAAAAATTTCAGAATTGCACCTTGCAATGTGGAGATATTACTGTTTGTGCATTTACAATATTCATTGATTTTTGCCATTGAAAAACATGGTTTTTCATATACCAGAAATGTTTGAAGCTACTGACTGAATGAAAGGAGCTGGCATCTCACTCTCTTTGAATCTTCTTTATCATGCTAGGATTAGCAGGAAAAAGCAAAAAATTTCAGAATTGCACCTTGCAATGTGGAGATATTACTGTTTGTGCATTTACAATATTCATTGATTTTTGCCATTGAAAAACATGGTTTTTCATATACCAGAAATGTTTGAAGCTACTGACTGAATGAATGGAGCTGGCATCTCACTCTCTTTGAATCTTCTTTATCATGCTAGGATTAACAGGAAAAAGCTAAAAATTTCAGAATTGCACTGTGCAATGTGGAGATATTACTGTTTATGCATTTACAATATTCATTGATTTTTGCCATTGAAAAACATGTTTTTCATATACCAGAAATGTTTGAAGCTACTGACTGAATGAAAGGAGCTGGCATCTCACTCTCTTTGAATCTTCATTATCATGCTAGGATTAGCAGGAAAAAGCAAAAAATTTCAGAATTGCACCTTGCAATGTGGAGATATTACTGTTTGTGCATTTACAATATTCATTGATTTTTGCCATTGAAAAACATGTTTTTCATATACCAGAAATGTTTGAAGCTACTGACTGAATGAAAGGAGCTGGCATCTCACTCTCTTTGAATCTTCTTTATCATGCTAGGATTAGCAGGAAAAAGCAAAAAATTTCAGAATTGCACCTTGCAATGTGGAGATATTACTGTTTGTGCATTTACAATATTCATTAATTTTTGCCATTGAAAAACGTCCAGAAATGTTTGAAGCTACTGACTGAATGAAAGGAGCTGGCATCTCACTCTCTTTGAATCTTCTTTATCATGCTAGGATTAACAGGAAAAAGCTAAAAATTTCAGAATTGCACCGTGCAATGTGGAGATATTACTGTTTGTGCATTTACAATATTCATTGATTTTTGCCATTGAAAAACATGTTTTTCATATACCAGAAATGTTTGAAGCTGCTGACTGAATGAAAGGAGCTGGCATCTCACTCTCTTTGAATCTTCTTTATCATGCTAGGATTAACAGGAAAAAGCTAAAAATTTCAGAATTGCACCGTGCAATGTGGAGATATTACTGTTTGTGCATTTACAATATTCATTGATTTTTGCCATTGAAAAACATGTTTTTCATATACCAGAAATGTTTGAAGCTACTGACTGAATGAAAGGAGCTGGCATCTCACTCTCTTTGAATCTTCTTTATCATGCTAGGATTAGCAGGAAAAAGCAAAAAATTTCAGAATTGCACCTTGGAATGTGGAGATATTACTGTTTGTGCATTTACAATATTCATTGATTTTTGCCATTGAAAAACATGTTTTTCATATACCAGAAATGTTTGAAGCTACTGACTGAATGAAAGGAGCTGGCATCTCACTCTCTTTGAATCTTCTTTATCATGCTAGGATTAACAGGAAAAAGCAAAAAATTTCAGAATTGCACCTTGCAATGTGGAGATATTACTGTTTGTGCATTTACAATATTCATTGATTTTTGCCATTGAAAAACATGTTTTTCATATACCAGAAATGTTTGAAGCTACTGACTGAATGAAAGGAGCTGGCATCTCACTCTCTTTGAATCTTCTTTATCATGCTAGGATTAACAGGAAAAAGCTAAAAATTTCAGAATTGCACCGTGCAATGTGGAGATATTACTGTTTGTGCATTTACAATATTCATTGATTTTTGCCATTGAAAAACATGTTTTTCATATACCAGAAATGTTTGAAGCTACTGATTGAATGAAAGGAGCTGGCATCTCACTCTGAATCTTCTTTATCATGCTAGGATTAGCAGGAAAAAGCAAAAAATTTCAGAATTGCACCTTGCAATGTGGAGATATTACTGTTTGTGCATTTACAATATTCATTAATTTTTGCCATTGAAAAACGTCCAGAAATGTTTGAAGCTACTGACTGAATGAAAGGAGCTGGCATCTCACTCTCTTTGAATCTTCTTTATCATGCTAGGATTAACAGGAAAAAGCTAAAAATTTCAGAATTGCACCGTGCAATGTGGAGATATTACTGTTTGTGCATTTACAATATTCATTGATTTTTGCCATTGAAAAACATGTTTTTCATATACCAGAAATGTTTGAAGCTGCTGACTGAATGAAAGGAGCTGGCATCTCACTCTCTTTGAATCTTCTTTATCATGCTAGGATTAACAGGAAAAAGCTAAAAATTTCAGAATTGCACCGTGCAATGTGGAGATATTACTGTTTGTGCATTTACAATATTCATTGATTTTTGCCATTGAAAAACATGTTTTTCATATACCAGAAATGTTTGAAGCTACTGACTGAATGAAAGGAGCTGGCATCTCACTCTCTTTGAATCTTCTTTATCATGCTAGGATTAGCAGGAAAAAGCAAAAAATTTCAGAATTGCACCTTGGAATGTGGAGATATTACTGTTTGTGCATTTACAATATTCATTGATTTTTGCCATTGAAAAACATGTTTTTCATATACCAGAAATGTTTGAAGCTACTGACTGAATGAAAGGAGCTGGCATCTCACTCTCTTTGAATCTTCTTTATCATGCTAGGATTAGCAGGAAAAAGCAAAAAATTTCAGAATTGCACCTTGCAATGTGGAGATATTACTGTTTGTGCATTTACAATATTCATTGATTTTTGCCATTGAAAAACATGGTTTTTCATATACCAGAAATGTTTGAAGCTACTGACTGAATGAAAGGAGCTGGCATCTCACTCTCTTTGAATCTTCTTTATCATGCTAGGATTAGCAGGAAAAAGCAAAAAATTTCAGAATTGCACCTTGCAATGTGGAGATATTACTGTTTGTGCATTTACAATATTCATTGATTTTTGCCATTGAAAAACATGGTTTTTCATATACCAGAAATGTTTGAAGCTACTGACTGAATGAAAGGAGCTGGCATCTCACTCTCTTTGAATCTTCTTTATCATGCTAGGATTAACAGGAAAAAGCTAAAAATTTCAGAATTGCACTGTGCAATGTGGAGATATTACTGTTTATGCATTTACAATATTCATTGATTTTTGCCATTGAAAAACATGTTTTTCATATACCAGAAATGTTTGAAGCTACTGACTGAATGAAAGGAGCTGGCATCTCACTCTCTTTGAATCTTCATTATCATGCTAGGATTAGCAGGAAAAAGCAAAAAATTTCAGAATTGCACCTTGCAATGTGGAGATATTACTGTTTGTGCATTTACAATATTCATTGATTTTTGCCATTGAAAAACATGTTTTTCATATACCAGAAATGTTTGAAGCTACTGACTGAATGAAAGGAGCTGGCATCTCACTCTCTTTGAATCTTCTTTATCATGCTAGGATTAGCAGGAAAAAGCAAAAAATTTCAGAATTGCACCTTGCAATGTGGAGATATTACTGTTTGTGCATTTACAATATTCATTAATTTTTGCCATTGAAAAACGTCCAGAAATGTTTGAAGCTACTGACTGAATGAAAGGAGCTGGCATCTCACTCTCTTTGAATCTTCTTTATCATGCTAGGATTAACAGGAAAAAGCTAAAAATTTCAGAATTGCACCGTGCAATGTGGAGATATTACTGTTTGTGCATTTACAATATTCATTGATTTTTGCCATTGAAAAACATGTTTTTCATATACCAGAAATGTTTGAAGCTGCTGACTGAATGAAAGGAGCTGGCATCTCACTCTCTTTGAATCTTCTTTATCATGCTAGGATTAACAGGAAAAAGCTAAAAATTTCAGAATTGCACCGTGCAATGTGGAGATATTACTGTTTGTGCATTTACAATATTCATTGATTTTTGCCATTGAAAAACATGTTTTTCATATACCAGAAATGTTTGAAGCTACTGACTGAATGAAAGGAGCTGGCATCTCACTCTCTTTGAATCTTCTTTATCATGCTAGGATTAGCAGGAAAAAGCAAAAAATTTCAGAATTGCACCTTGGAATGTGGAGATATTACTGTTTGTGCATTTACAATATTCATTGATTTTTGCCATTGAAAAACATGTTTTTCATATACCAGAAATGTTTGAAGCTACTGACTGAATGAAAGGAGCTGGCATCTCACTCTCTTTGAATCTTCTTTATCATGCTAGGATTAACAGGAAAAAGCAAAAAATTTCAGAATTGCACCTTGCAATGTGGAGATATTACTGTTTGTGCATTTACAATATTCATTGATTTTTGCCATTGAAAAACATGTTTTTCATATACCAGAAATGTTTGAAGCTACTGACTGAATGAAAGGAGCTGGCATCTCACTCTCTTTGAATCTTCTTTATCATGCTAGGATTAACAGGAAAAAGCTAAAAATTTCAGAATTGCACCGTGCAATGTGGAGATATTACTGTTTGTGCATTTACAATATTCATTGATTTTTGCCATTGATAAACATGTTTTTCATATACCAGAAATGTTTGAAGCTACTGACTGAATGAAAGGAGCTGGCATCTCACTCTGAATCTTCTTTATCATGCTAGGATTAGCAGGAAAAAGCAAAAAATTTCAGAATTGCACCTTGCAATGTGGAGATATTACTGTTTGTGCATTTACAATATTCATTGATTTTTGCCATTGAAAAACATGTTTTTCATATACCAGAAATGTTTGAAGCTACTGACTGAATGAAAGGAGCTGGCATCTCACTCTCTTTGAATCTTCTTTATCATGCTAGGATTAACAGGAAAAAGCTAAAAATTTCAGAATTGCACCGTGCAATGTGGAGATATTACTGTTTGTGCATTTACAATATTCATTGATTTTTGCCATTGAAAAACATGTTTTTCATATACCAGAAATGTTTGAAGCTACTGACTGAATGAAAGGAGCTGGCATCTCACTCTCTTTGAATCTTCTTTATCATGCTAGGATTAACAGGAAAAAGCTAAAAATTTCAGAATTGCACCGTGCAATGTGGAGATATTACTGTTTGTGCATTTACAATATTCATTGATTTTTGCCATTGAAAAACATGTTTTTCATATACCAGAAATGTTTGAAGCTACTGACTGAATGAAAGGAGCTGGCATCTCACTCTCTTTGAATCTTCTTTATCATGCTAGGATTAGCAGGAAAAAGCAAAAAATTTCTGAATTGCACCTTGCAATGTGGAGATATTACTGTTTGTGCATTTACAATATTCATTGATTTTTGCCATTGAAAAACAGGTTTTTCATATACCAGAAATGTTTGAAGCTACTGACTGAATGAAAGGAGCTGGCATCTCACTCTCTTTGAATCTTCTTTATCATGCTAGGATTAACAGGAAAAAGCTAAAAATTTCAGAATTGCACCGTGCAATGTGGAGATATTAGTTTGTGCATTTACAATATTCATTGATTTTTGCCATTGAAAAACATGTTTTTCATATACCAGAAATGTTTGAAGCTACTGACTGAAAGGAGCTGGCATCTCACTCTCTTTGAATCTTCTTTATCATGCTAGGATTGGCAGGAAAAAGCAAAAAATTTCAGAATTGCACCTTGCAATGTGGAGATATTACTGTTTGTGCATTTACAATATTCACTGATTTTTGCCATTGAAAAACATGTTTTTCATATACCAGAAATGTTTGAAGCTACTGACTGAATGAAAGAAGCTGGCATCTCACTCTCTTTGAATCTTCTTTATCATGCTAGGATTAACAGGAAAAAGCAAAAAATTTCAGAATTGCACCTTGCAATGTGGAGATATTACTGTTTGTGCATTTACAATATTCATTGATTTTTGCCATTGAAAAACAGGTTTTTCATATACCAGAAATGTTTGAAGCTACTGACTGAATGAAAGGAGCTGGCATCTCACTCTCTTTGAATCTTCTTTATCATGCTAGGATTAGCAGGAAAAAGCAAAAAATTTCAGAATTGCACCTTGCAATGTGGAGATATTACTGTTTGTGCATTTACAATATTCATTGATTTTTGCCATTGAAAAACATGTTTTTCATATACCAGAAATGTTTGAAGCTACTGACTGAATGAAAGGAGCTGGCATCTCACTCTCTTTGAATCTTCTTTATCATGCTAGGATTAACAGGAAAAAGCAAAAAATTTCAGAATTGCACCGTGCAATGTGGAGATATTACTGTTTGTGCATTTACAATATTCATTGATTTTTGCCATTGAAAAACATGTTTTTCATATACCAGAAATGTTTGAAGCTACTGACTGAATGAAAGGAGCTGGCATCTCACTCTTTGAATCTTCTTTATCATGCTAGGATTAACAGGAAAAAGCAAAAAATTTCAGAATTGCACCTTGCAATGTGGAGATATTACTGTTTGTGCATTTACAATATTCATTGATTTTTGCCATTGAAAAACATGTTTTTCATATACCAGAAATGTTTGAAGCTACTGACTGAATGAAAGAAGCTGGCATCTCACTCTCTTTGAATCTTCTTTATCATGCTAGGATTAACAGGAAAAAGCAAAAAATTTCAGAATTGCACCTTGCAATGTGGAGATATTACTGTTTGTGCATTTACAATATTCATTGATTTTTGCCATTGAAAAACATGTTTTTCATATACCAGAAATGTTTGAAGCTACTGACTGAATGAAAGGAGCTGGCATCTCACTCTCTTTGAATCTTCTTTATCATGCTAGGATTAGCAGGAAAAAGCAAAAAATTTCAGAATTGCACCTTGCAATGTGGAGATATTACTGTTTGTGCATTTACAATATTCATTGATTTTTGCCATTGAAAAACATGTTTTTCATATACCAGAAATGTTTGAAGCTACTGACTGAATGATAGGAGCTGGCTTCTCACTCTCTTTGAATCTTCTTTATCATGCTAGGATTAACAGGAAAAAGCAAAAAATTTCAGAATTGCACCTTGCAATGTGGAGATATTACTGTTTGTGCATTTACAATATTCATTGATTTTTGCCATTGAAAAACATGTTTTTCATATACCAGAAATGTTTGAAGCTACTGACTGAATGAAAGGAGCTGGCATCTCACTCTCTTTGAATCTTCTTTATCATGCTAGGATTAACAGGAAAAAGCTAAAAATTTCAGAATTGCACCGTGCAATGTGGAGATATTACTGTTTGTGCATTTACAATATTCATTGATTTTTGCCATTGAAAAACATGTTTTTCATATACCAGAAATGTTTGAAGCTACTGACTGAATGAAAGGAGCTGGCATCTCACTCTCTTTGAATCTTCTTTATCATGCTAGGATTAGCAGGAAAAAGCAAAAAATTTCAGAATTGCACCTTGCAATGTGGAGATATTACTGTTTGTGCATTTACAATTTTCATTGATTTTTGCCATTGAAAAACATGTTTTTCATATACCAGAAATGTTTGAAGCTACTGACTGAATGAAAGGAGCTGGCATCTCACTCTCTTTGAATCTTCTTTATCATGCTAGGATTAGCAGGAAAAAGCAAAAAATTTCAGAATTGCACCTTGCAATGTGGAGATATTACTGTTTGTGCATTTACAATATTCATTGATTTTTGCCATTGAAAAACATGGTTTTTCATATACCAGAAATGTTTGAAGCTACTGACTGAATGAAAGGAGCTGGCATCTCACTCTCTTTGAATCTTCTTTATCATGCTAGGATTAGCAGGAAAAAGCAAAAAATTTCAGAATTGCACCTTGCAATGTGGAGATATTACTGTTTGTGCATTTACAATATTCATTGATTTTTGCCATTGAAAAACATGGTTTTTCATATACCAGAAATGTTTGAAGCTACTGACTGAATGAAAGGAGCTGGCATCTCACTCTCTTTGAATCTTCTTTATCATGCTAGGATTAACAGGAAAAAGCTAAAAATTTCAGAATTGCACTGTGCAATGTGGAGATATTACTGTTTGTGCATTTACAATATTCATTGATTTTTGCCATTGAAAAACATGTTTTTCATATACCAGAAATGTTTGAAGCTACTGACTGAATGAAAGGAGCTGGCATCTCACTCTCTTTGAATCTTCATTATCATGCTAGGATTAGCAGGAAAAAGCAAAAAATTTCAGAATTGCACCTTGCAATGTGGAGATATTACTGTTTGTGCATTTACAATATTCATTGATTTTTGCCATTGAAAAACATGTTTTTCATATACCAGAAATGTTTGAAGCTACTGACTGAATGAAAGGAGCTGGCATCTCACTCTCTTTGAATCTTCTTTATCATGCTAGGATTAGCAGGAAAAAGCAAAAAATTTCAGAATTGCACCTTGCAATGTGGAGATATTACTGTTTGTGCATTTACAATATACATTAATTTTTGCCATTGAAAAACGTCCAGAAATGTTTGAAGCTACTGACTGAATGAAAGGAGCTGGCATCTCACTCTCTTTGAATCTTCTTTATCATGCTAGGATTAACAGGAAAAAGCTAAAAATTTCAGAATTGCACCGTGCAATGTGGAGATATTACTGTTTGTGCATTTACAATATTCATTGATTTTTGCCATTGAAAAACATGTTTTTCATATACCAGAAATGTTTGAAGCTGCTGACTGAATGAAAGGAGCTGGCATCTCACTCTCTTTGAATCTTCTTTATCATGCTAGGATTAACAGGAAAAAGCTAAAAATTTCAGAATTGCACCGTGCAATGTGGAGATATTACTGTTTGTGCATTTACAATATTCATTGATTTTTGCCATTGAAAAACATGTTTTTCATATACCAGAAATGTTTGAAGCTACTGACTGAATGAAAGGAGCTGGCATCTCACTCTCTTTGAATCTTCTTTATCATGCTAGGATTAGCAGGAAAAAGCAAAAAATTTCAGAATTGCACCTTGCAATGTGGAGATATTACTGTTTGTGCATTTACAATATTCATTGATTTTTGCCATTGAAAAACATGTTTTTCATATACCAGAAATGTTTGAAGCTACTGACTGAATGAAAGGAGCTGGCATCTCACTCTCTTTGAATCTTCTTTATCATGCTAGGATTAACAGGAAAAAGCAAAAAATTTCAGAATTGCACCGTGCAATGTGGAGATATTACTGTTTGTGCATTTACAATATTCATTGATTTTTGCCATTGAAAAACATGTTTTTCATATACCAGAAATGTTTGAAGCTACTGACTGAATGAAAGGAGCTGGCATCTCACTCTCTTTGAATCTTCTTTATCATGCTAGGATTAGCAGGAAAAAGCAAAAAATTTCAGAATTGCACCTTGCAATGTGGAGATATTACTGTTTGTGCATTTACAATATTCATTGATTTTTGCCATTGAAAAACATGTTTTTCATATACCAGAAATGTTTGAAGCTACTGACTGAATGAAAGAAGCTGGCATCTCACTCTCTTTGAATCTTCTTTATCATGCTAGGATTAACAGGAAAAAGCAAAAAATTTCAGAATTGCACCTTGCAATGTGGAGATATTACTGTTTGTGCATTTACAATATTCATTGATTTTTGCCATTGAAAAACATGTTTTTCATATACCAGAAATGTTTGAAGCTACTGACTGAATGAAAGGAGCTGGCATCTCACTCTCTTTGAATCTTCTTTATCATGCTAGGATTAGCAGGAAAAAGCAAAAAATTTCAGAATTGCACCTTGCAATGTGGAGATATTACTGTTTGTGCATTTACAATATTCATTGATTTTTGCCATTGAAAAACATGTTTTTCATATACCAGAAATGTTTGAAGCTACTGACTGAATGAAAGGAGCTGGCATCTCACTCTCTTTGAATCTTCTTTATCATGCTAGGATTAACAGGAAAAAGCAAAAAATTTCAGAATTGCACCTTGCAATGTGGAGATATTACTGTTTGTGCATTTACAATATTCATTGATTTTTGCCATTGAAAAACATGTTTTTCATATACCAGAAATGTTTGAAGCTACTGACTGAATGAAAGGAGCTGGCATCTCACTCTCTTTGAATCTTCTTTATCATGCTAGGATTAGCAGGAAAAAGCAAAAAATTTCAGAATTGCACCTTGCAATGTGGAGATATTACTGTTTGTGCATTTACAATATTCATTGATTTTTGCCATTGAAAAACGTTTTTCATATACCAGAAATGTTTGAAGCTACTGACTGAATGAAAGGAGCTGGCATCTCACTCTCTTTGAATCTTCTTTATCATGCTAGGATTAACAGGAAAAAGCAAAAAATTTCAGAATTGCACCTTGCAATGTGGTGATATTACTGTTTGTGCATTTACAATATTCATTGATTTTTGCCATTGAAAAACATGTTTTTCATATACCAGAAATGTTTGAAGCTACTGACTGAATGAAAGGAGCTGGCATCTCACTCTTTGAATCTTCTTTATCATGCTAGGATTAACAGGAAAAAGCAAAAAATTTCAGAATTGCACCTTGCAATGTGGAGATATTACTGTTTGTGCATTTACAATATTCATTGATTTTTGCCATTGAAAAACATGTTTTTCATATACCAGAAATGTTTGAAGCTACTGACTGAATGAAAGAAGCTGGCATCTCACTCTCTTTGAATCTTCTTTATCATGCTAGGATTAACAGGAAAAAGCAAAAAATTTCAGAATTGCACCTTGCAATGTGGAGATATTACTGTTTGTGCATTTACAATATTCATTGATTTTTGCCATTGAAAAACATGTTTTTCATATACCAGAAATGTTTGAAGCTACTGACTGAATGAAAGGAGCTGGCATCTCACTCTCTTTGAATCTTCTTTATCATGCTAGGATTAGCAGGAAAAAGCAAAAAATTTCAGAATTGCACCTTGCAATGTGGAGATATTACTGTTTGTGCATTTACAATATTCATTGATTTTTGCCATTGAAAAACATGTTTTTCATATACCAGAAATGTTTGAAGCTACTGACTGAATGATAGGAGCTGGCTTCTCACTCTCTTTGAATCTTCTTTATCATGCTAGGATTAACAGGAAAAAGCAAAAAATTTCAGAATTGCACCTTGCAATGTGGAGATATTACTGTTTGTGCATTTACAATATTCATTGATTTTTGCCATTGAAAAACATGTTTTTCATATACCAGAAATGTTTGAAGCTACTGACTGAATGAAAGGAGCTGGCATCTCACTCTCTTTGAATCTTCTTTATCATGCTAGGATTAACAGGAAAAAGCTAAAAATTTCAGAATTGCACCGTGCAATGTGGAGATATTACTGTTTGTGCATTTACAATATTCATTGATTTTTGCCATTGAAAAACATGTTTTTCATATACCAGAAATGTTTGAAGCTACTGACTGAATGAAAGGAGCTGGCATCTCACTCTCTTTGAATCTTCTTTATCATGCTAGGATTAGCAGGAAAAAGCAAAAAATTTCAGAATTGCACCTTGCAATGTGGAGATATTACTGTTTGTGCATTTACAATTTTCATTGATTTTTGCCATTGAAAAACATGTTTTTCATATACCAGAAATGTTTGAAGCTACTGACTGAATGAAAGGAGCTGGCATCTCACTCTCTTTGAATCTTCTTTATCATGCTAGGATTAGCAGGAAAAAGCAAAAAATTTCAGAATTGCACCTTGCAATGTGGAGATATTACTGTTTGTGCATTTACAATATTCATTGATTTTTGCCATTGAAAAACATGGTTTTTCATATACCAGAAATGTTTGAAGCTACTGACTGAATGAAAGGAGCTGGCATCTCACTCTCTTTGAATCTTCTTTATCATGCTAGGATTAGCAGGAAAAAGCAAAAAATTTCAGAATTGCACCTTGCAATGTGGAGATATTACTGTTTGTGCATTTACAATATTCATTGATTTTTGCCATTGAAAAACATGGTTTTTCATATACCAGAAATGTTTGAAGCTACTGACTGAATGAAAGGAGCTGGCATCTCACTCTCTTTGAATCTTCTTTATCATGCTAGGATTAACAGGAAAAAGCTAAAAATTTCAGAATTGCACTGTGCAATGTGGAGATATTACTGTTTGTGCATTTACAATATTCATTGATTTTTGCCATTGAAAAACATGTTTTTCATATACCAGAAATGTTTGAAGCTACTGACTGAATGAAAGGAGCTGGCATCTCACTCTCTTTGAATCTTCATTATCATGCTAGGATTAGCAGGAAAAAGCAAAAAATTTCAGAATTGCACCTTGCAATGTGGAGATATTACTGTTTGTGCATTTACAATATTCATTGATTTTTGCCATTGAAAAACATGTTTTTCATATACCAGAAATGTTTGAAGCTACTGACTGAATGAAAGGAGCTGGCATCTCACTCTCTTTGAATCTTCTTTATCATGCTAGGATTAGCAGGAAAAAGCAAAAAATTTCAGAATTGCACCTTGCAATGTGGAGATATTACTGTTTGTGCATTTACAATATACATTAATTTTTGCCATTGAAAAACGTCCAGAAATGTTTGAAGCTACTGACTGAATGAAAGGAGCTGGCATCTCACTCTCTTTGAATCTTCTTTATCATGCTAGGATTAACAGGAAAAAGCTAAAAATTTCAGAATTGCACCGTGCAATGTGGAGATATTACTGTTTGTGCATTTACAATATTCATTGATTTTTGCCATTGAAAAACATGTTTTTCATATACCAGAAATGTTTGAAGCTGCTGACTGAATGAAAGGAGCTGGCATCTCACTCTCTTTGAATCTTCTTTATCATGCTAGGATTAACAGGAAAAAGCTAAAAATTTCAGAATTGCACCGTGCAATGTGGAGATATTACTGTTTGTGCATTTACAATATTCATTGATTTTTGCCATTGAAAAACATGTTTTTCATATACCAGAAATGTTTGAAGCTACTGACTGAATGAAAGGAGCTGGCATCTCACTCTCTTTGAATCTTCTTTATCATGCTAGGATTAGCAGGAAAAAGCAAAAAATTTCAGAATTGCACCTTGCAATGTGGAGATATTACTGTTTGTGCATTTACAATATTCATTGATTTTTGCCATTGAAAAACATGTTTTTCATATACCAGAAATGTTTGAAGCTACTGACTGAATGAAAGGAGCTGGCATCTCACTCTCTTTGAATCTTCTTTATCATGCTAGGATTAACAGGAAAAAGCAAAAAATTTCAGAATTGCACCGTGCAATGTGGAGATATTACTGTTTGTGCATTTACAATATTCATTGATTTTTGCCATTGAAAAACATGTTTTTCATATACCAGAAATGTTTGAAGCTACTGACTGAATGAAAGGAGCTGGCATCTCACTCTCTTTGAATCTTCTTTATCATGCTAGGATTAGCAGGAAAAAGCAAAAAATTTCAGAATTGCACCTTGCAATGTGGAGATATTACTGTTTGTGCATTTACAATATTCATTGATTTTTGCCATTGAAAAACATGTTTTTCATATACCAGAAATGTTTGAAGCTACTGACTGAATGAAAGAAGCTGGCATCTCACTCTCTTTGAATCTTCTTTATCATGCTAGGATTAACAGGAAAAAGCAAAAAATTTCAGAATTGCACCTTGCAATGTGGAGATATTACTGTTTGTGCATTTACAATATTCATTGATTTTTGCCATTGAAAAACATGTTTTTCATATACCAGAAATGTTTGAAGCTACTGACTGAATGAAAGGAGCTGGCATCTCACTCTCTTTGAATCTTCTTTATCATGCTAGGATTAGCAGGAAAAAGCAAAAAATTTCAGAATTGCACCTTGCAATGTGGAGATATTACTGTTTGTGCATTTACAATATTCATTGATTTTTGCCATTGAAAAACATGTTTTTCATATACCAGAAATGTTTGAAGCTACTGACTGAATGAAAGGAGCTGGCATCTCACTCTCTTTGAATCTTCTTTATCATGCTAGGATTAACAGGAAAAAGCAAAAAATTTCAGAATTGCACCTTGCAATGTGGAGATATTACTGTTTGTGCATTTACAATATTCATTGATTTTTGCCATTGAAAAACATGTTTTTCATATACCAGAAATGTTTGAAGCTACTGACTGAATGAAAGGAGCTGGCATCTCACTCTCTTTGAATCTTCTTTATCATGCTAGGATTAGCAGGAAAAAGCAAAAAATTTCAGAATTGCACCTTGCAATGTGGAGATATTACTGTTTGTGCATTTACAATATTCATTGATTTTTGCCATTGAAAAACGTTTTTCATATACCAGAAATGTTTGAAGCTACTGACTGAATGAAAGGAGCTGGCATCTCACTCTCTTTGAATCTTCTTTATCATGCTAGGATTAACAGGAAAAAGCAAAAAATTTCAGAATTGCACCTTGCAATGTGGTGATATTACTGTTTGTGCATTTACAATATTCATTGATTTTTGCCATTGAAAAACATGTTTTTCATATACCAGAAATGTTTGAAGCTACTGACTGAATGAAAGGAGCTGGCATCTCACTCTCTTTGAATCTTCTTTATCATGCTAAGAGGAGCAGGAAAAAGCAAAAAATTTCAGAATTGCACCTTGCAATGTGGAGATATTACTGTTTGTGCATTTACAATATTCATTGATTTTTGCCATTGAAAAACATGTTTTTCATATACCAGAAATGTTTGAAGCTACTGACTGAATGAAAGAAGCTGGCATCTCACTCTCTTTGAATCTTCTTTATCATGCTAGGATTAACAGGAAAAAGCAAAAAATTTCAGAATTGCACCTTGCAATGTGGAGATATTACTGTTTGTGCATTTACAATATTCATTGATTTTTGCCATTGAAAAACATGTTTTTCATATACCAGAAATGTTTGAAGCTACTGACTGAATGAAAGGAGCTGGCATCTCACTCTCTTTGAATCTTCTTTATCATGCTAGGATTAGCAGGAAAAAGCAAAAAATTTCAGAATTGCACCTTGCAATGTGGAGATATTACTGTTTGTGCATTTACAATATTCATTGATTTTTGCCATTGAAAAACATGTTTTTCATATACCAGAAATGTTTGAAGCTACTGACTGAATGAAAGGAGCTGGCATCTCACTCTCTTTGAATCTTCTTTATCATGCTAGGATTAACAGGAAAAAGCAAAAAATTTCAGAATTGCACCTTGCAATGTGGAGATATTACTGTTTGTGCATTTACAATATTCATTGATTTTTGCCATTGAAAAACATGTTTTTCATATACCAGAAATGTTTGAAGCTACTGACTGAATGAAAGGAGCTGGCATCTCACTCTCTTTGAATCTTCTTTATCATGCTAGGATTAGCAGGAAAAAGCAAAAAATTTCAGAATTGCACCTTGCAATGTGGAGATATTACTGTTTGTGCATTTACAATATTCATTGATTTTTGCCATTGAAAAACGTTTTTCATATACCAGAAATGTTTGAAGCTACTGACTGAATGAAAGGAGCTGGCATCTCACTCTCTTTGAATCTTCTTTATCATGCTAGGATTAACAGGAAAAAGCAAAAAATTTCAGAATTGCACCTTGCAATGTGGTGATATTACTGTTTGTGCATTTACAATATTCATTGATTTTTGCCATTGAAAAACATGTTTTTCATATACCAGAAATGTTTGAAGCTACTGACTGAATGAAAGGAGCTGGCATCTCACTCTCTTTGAATCTTCTTTATCATGCTAAGAGGAGCAGGAAAAAGCAAAAAATTTCAGAATTGCACCTTGCAATGTGGAGATATTACTGTTTGTGCATTTACAATATTCATTGATTTTTGCCATTGAAAAACATGTTTTTCATATACCAGAAATGTTTGAAGCTACTGACTGAATGAAAGAAGCTGGCATCTCACTCTCTTTGAATCTTCTTTATCATGCTAGGATTAACAGGAAAAAGCAAAAAATTTCAGAATTGCACCTTGCAATGTGGAGATATTACTGTTTGTGCATTTACAATATTCATTGATTTTTGCCATTGAAAAACATGTTTTTCATATACCAGAAATGTTTGAAGCTACTGACTGAATGAAAGGAGCTGGCATCTCACTCTCTTTGAATCTTCTTTATCATGCTAGGATTAACAGGAAAAAGCAAAAAATTTCAGAATTGCACCTTGCAATGTGGAGATATTACTGTTTGTGCATTTACAATATTCATTGATTTTTGCCATTGAAAAACATGTTTTTCATATACCAGAAATGTTTGAAGCTACTGACTGAATGAAAGGAGCTGGCATCTCACTCTCTTTGAATCTTCTTTATCATGCTAGGATTAGCAGGAAAAAGCAAAAAATTTCAGAATTGCACCTTGCAATGTGGAGATATTACTGTTTGTGCATTTACAATATTCATTGATTTTTGCCATTGAAAAACGTTTTTCATATACCAGAAATGTTTGAAGCTACTGACTGAATGAAAGGAGCTGGCATCTCACTCTCTTTGAATCTTCTTTATCATGCTAGGATTAACAGGAAAAAGCAAAAAATTTCAGAATTGCACCTTGCAATGTGGAGATATTACTGTTTGTGCATTTACAATATTCATTGATTTTTGCCATTGAAAAACATGTTTTTCATATACCAGAAATGTTTGAAGCTACTGACTGAATGAAAGGAGCTGGCATCTCACTCTCTTTGAATCTTCTTTATCATGCTAGGATTAGCAGGAAAAAGCAAAAAATTTCAGAATTGCACCTTGCAATGTGGAGATATTACTGTTTGTGCATTTACAATATTCATTGATTTTTGCCATTGAAAAACGTTTTTCATATACCAGAAATGTTTGAAGCTACTGACTGAATGAAAGGAGCTGGCATCTCACTCTCTTTGAATCTTCTTTATCATGCTAGGATTAACAGGAAAAAGCAAAAAATTTCAGAATTGCACCTTGCAATGTGGTGATATTACTGTTTGTGCATTTACAATATTCATTGATTTTTGCCATTGAAAAACATGTTTTTCATATACCAGAAATGTTTGAAGCTACTGACTGAATGAAAGGAGCTGGCATCTCACTCTCTTTGAATCTTCTTTATCATGCTAAGAGGAGCAGGAAAAAGCAAAAAATTTCAGAATTGCACCTTGCAATGTGGAGATATTACTGTTTGTGCATTTACAATATTCATTGATTTTTGCCATTGAAAAACATGTTTTTCATATACCAGAAATGTTTGAAGCTACTGACTGAATGAAAGAAGCTGGCATCTCACTCTCTTTGAATCTTCTTTATCATGCTAGGATTAACAGGAAAAAGCAAAAAATTTCAGAATTGCACCTTGCAATGTGGAGATATTACTGTTTGTGCATTTACAATATTCATTGATTTTTGCCATTGAAAAACATGTTTTTCATATACCAGAAATGTTTGAAGCTACTGACTGAATGAAAGGAGCTGGCATCTCACTCTCTTTGAATCTTCTTTATCATGCTAGGATTAGCAGGAAAAAGCAAAAAATTTCAGAATTGCACCTTGCAATGTGGAGATATTACTGTTTGTGCATTTACAATATTCATTGATTTTTGCCATTGAAAAACATGTTTTTCATATACCAGAAATGTTTGAAGCTACTGACTGAATGAAAGGAGCTGGCATCTCACTCTCTTTGAATCTTCTTTATCATGCTAGGATTAACAGGAAAAAGCAAAAAATTTCAGAATTGCACCTTGCAATGTGGAGATATTACTGTTTGTGCATTTACAATATTCATTGATTTTTGCCATTGAAAAACATGTTTTTCATATACCAGAAATGTTTGAAGCTACTGACTGAATGAAAGGAGCTGGCATCTCACTCTCTTTGAATCTTCTTTATCATGCTAGGATTAGCAGGAAAAAGCAAAAAATTTCAGAATTGCACCTTGCAATGTGGAGATATTACTGTTTGTGCATTTACAATATTCATTGATTTTTGCCATTGAAAAACGTTTTTCATATACCAGAAATGTTTGAAGCTACTGACTGAATGAAAGGAGCTGGCATCTCACTCTCTTTGAATCTTCTTTATCATGCTAGGATTAACAGGAAAAAGCAAAAAATTTCAGAATTGCACCTTGCAATGTGGTGATATTACTGTTTGTGCATTTACAATATTCATTGATTTTTGCCATTGAAAAACATGTTTTTCATATACCAGAAATGTTTGAAGCTACTGACTGAATGAAAGGAGCTGGCATCTCACTCTCTTTGAATCTTCTTTATCATGCTAAGAGGAGCAGGAAAAAGCAAAAAATTTCAGAATTGCACCTTGCAATGTGGAGATATTACTGTTTGTGCATTTACAATATTCATTGATTTTTGCCATTGAAAAACATGTTTTTCATATACCAGAAATGTTTGAAGCTACTGACTGAATGAAAGAAGCTGGCATCTCACTCTCTTTGAATCTTCTTTATCATGCTAGGATTAGCAGGAAAAAGCAAAAAATTTCAGAATTGCACCTTGCAATGTGGAGATATTACTGTTTGTGCATTTACAATATTCATTGATTTTTGCCATTGAAAAACATGTTTTTCATATACCAGAAATGTTTGAAGCTACTGACTGAATGAAAGGAGCTGGCATCTCACTCTCTTTGAATCTTCTTTATCATGCTAGGATTAACAGGAAAAAGCAAAAAATTTCAGAATTGCACCTTGCAATGTGGAGATATTACTGTTTGTGCATTTACAATATTCATTGATTTTTGCCATTGAAAAACGTTTTTCATATACCAGAAATGTTTGAAGCTACTGACTGAATGAAAGGAGCTGGCATCTCACTCTCTTTGAATCTTCTTTATCATGCTAGGATTAACAGGAAAAAGCAAAAAATTTCAGAATTGCACCTTGCAATGTGGTGATATTACTGTTTGTGCATTTACAATATTCATTGATTTTTGCCATTGAAAAACATGTTTTTCATATACCAGAAATGTTTGAAGCTACTGACTGAATGAAAGGAGCTGGCATCTCACTCTCTTTGAATCTTCTTTATCATGCTAGGATTAGCAGGAAAAAGCAAAAAATTTCAGAATTGCACCTTGCAATGTGGAGATATTACTGTTTGTGCATTTACAATATTCATTGATTTTTGCCATTGAAAAACATGTTTTTCATATACCAGAAATGTTTGAAGCTACTGACTGAATGAAAGGAGCTGGCATCTCACTCTCTTTGAATCTTCTTTATCATGCTAGGATTAACAGGAAAAAGCAAAAAATTTCAGAATTGGACCTTGCAATGTGGAGATATTACTGTTTGTGCATTTACAATATTCATTGATTTTTGCCATTGAAAAACATGTTTTTCATATACCAGAAATGTTTGAAGCTACTGACTGAATGAAAGGAGCTGGCATCTCACTCTCTTTGAATCTTCTTTATCATGCTAGGATTAACAGGAAAAAGCTAAAAATTTCAGAATTGCACCGTGCAATGTGGAGATATTACTGTTTGTGCATTTACAATATTCATTGATTTTTGCCATTGAAAAACATGTTTTTCATATACCAGAAATGTTTGAAGCTACTGACTGAATGAAAGGAGCTGGCATCTCACTCTCTTTGAATCTTCTTTATCATGCTAGGATTAGCAGGAAAAAGCAAAAAATTTCAGAATTGCACCTTGCAATGTGGAGATATTACTGTTTGTGCATTTACAATTTTCATTGATTTTTGCCATTGAAAAACATGTTTTTCATATACCAGAAATGTTTGAAGCTACTGACTGAATGAAAGGAGCTGGCATCTCACTCTCTTTGAATCTTCTTTATCATGCTAGGATTAGCAGGAAAAAGCAAAAAATTTCAGAATTGCACCTTGCAATGTGGAGATATTACTGTTTGTGCATTTACAATATTCATTGATTTTTGCCATTGAAAAACATGGTTTTTCATATACCAGAAATGTTTGAAGCTACTGACTGAATGAAAGGAGCTGGCATCTCACTCTCTTTGAATCTTCTTTATCATGCTAGGATTAGCAGGAAAAAGCAAAAAATTTCAGAATTGCACCTTGCAATGTGGAGATATTACTGTTTGTGCATTTACAATATTCATTGATTTTTGCCATTGAAAAACATGGTTTTTCATATACCAGAAATGTTTGAAGCTACTGACTGAATGAAAGGAGCTGGCATCTCACTCTCTTTGAATCTTCTTTATCATGCTAGGATTAACAGGAAAAAGCTAAAAATTTCAGAATTGCACTGTGCAATGTGGAGATATTACTGTTTGTGCATTTACAATATTCATTGATTTTTGCCATTGAAAAACATGTTTTTCATATACCAGAAATGTTTGAAGCTACTGACTGAATGAAAGGAGCTGGCATCTCACTCTCTTTGAATCTTCATTATCATGCTAGGATTAGCAGGAAAAAGCAAAAAATTTCAGAATTGCACCTTGCAATGTGGAGATATTACTGTTTGTGCATTTACAATATTCATTGATTTTTGCCATTGAAAAACATGTTTTTCATATACCAGAAATGTTTGAAGCTACTGACTGAATGAAAGGAGCTGGCATCTCACTCTCTTTGAATCTTCTTTATCATGCTAGGATTAGCAGGAAAAAGCAAAAAATTTCAGAATTGCACCTTGCAATGTGGAGATATTACTGTTTGTGCATTTACAATATTCATTAATTTTTGCCATTGAAAAACGTCCAGAAATGTTTGAAGCTACTGACTGAATGAAAGGAGCTGGCATCTCACTCTCTTTGAATCTTCTTTATCATGCTAGGATTAACAGGAAAAAGCTAAAAATTTCAGAATTGCACCGTGCAATGTGGAGATATTACTGTTTGTGCATTTACAATATTCATTGATTTTTGCCATTGAAAAACATGTTTTTCATATACCAGAAATGTTTGAAGCTGCTGACTGAATGAAAGGAGCTGGCATCTCACTCTCTTTGAATCTTCTTTATCATGCTAGGATTAACAGGAAAAAGCAAAAAATTTCAGAATTGCACCGTGCAATGTGGAGATATTACTGTTTGTGCATTTACAATATTCATTGATTTTTGCCATTGAAAAACATGTTTTTCATATACCAGAAATGTTTGAAGCTACTGACTGAATGAAAGGAGCTGGCATCTCACTCTCTTTGAATCTTCTTTATCATGCTAGGATTAGCAGGAAAAAGCAAAAAATTTCAGAATTGCACCTTGCAATGTGGAGATATTACTGTTTGTGCATTTACAATATTCATTGATTTTTGCCATTGAAAAACATGTTTTTCATATACCAGAAATGTTTGAAGCTACTGACTGAATGAAAGAAGCTGGCATCTCACTCTCTTTGAATCTTCTTTATCATGCTAGGATTAACAGGAAAAAGCAAAAAATTTCAGAATTGCACCTTGCAATGTGGAGATATTACTGTTTGTGCATTTACAATATTCATTGATTTTTGCCATTGAAAAACATGTTTTTCATATACCAGAAATGTTTGAAGCTACTGACTGAATGAAAGGAGCTGGCATCTCACTCTCTTTGAATCTTCTTTATCATGCTAGGATTAGCAGGAAAAAGCAAAAAATTTCAGAATTGCACCTTGCAATGTGGAGATATTACTGTTTGTGCATTTACAATATTCATTGATTTTTGCCATTGAAAAACATGTTTTTCATATACCAGAAATGTTTGAAGCTACTGACTGAATGAAAGGAGCTGGCATCTCACTCTCTTTGAATCTTCTTTATCATGCTAGGATTAACAGGAAAAAGCAAAAAATTTCAGAATTGCACCTTGCAATGTGGAGATATTACTGTTTGTGCATTTACAATATTCATTGATTTTTGCCATTGAAAAACATGTTTTTCATATACCAGAAATGTTTGAAGCTACTGACTGAATGAAAGGAGCTGGCATCTCACTCTCTTTGAATCTTCTTTATCATGCTAGGATTAGCAGGAAAAAGCAAAAAATTTCAGAATTGCACCTTGCAATGTGGAGATATTACTGTTTGTGCATTTACAATATTCATTGATTTTTGCCATTGAAAAACGTTTTTCATATACCAGAAATGTTTGAAGCTACTGACTGAATGAAAGGAGCTGGCATCTCACTCTCTTTGAATCTTCTTTATCATGCTAGGATTAACAGGAAAAAGCAAAAAATTTCAGAATTGCACCTTGCAATGTGGTGATATTACTGTTTGTGCATTTACAATATTCATTGATTTTTGCCATTGAAAAACATGTTTTTCATATACCAGAAATGTTTGAAGCTACTGACTGAATGAAAGGAGCTGGCATCTCACTCTCTTTGAATCTTCTTTATCATGCTAAGAGGAGCAGGAAAAAGCAAAAAATTTCAGAATTGCACCTTGCAATGTGGAGATATTACTGTTTGTGCATTTACAATATTCATTGATTTTTGCCATTGAAAAACATGTTTTTCATATACCAGAAATGTTTGAAGCTACTGACTGAATGAAAGAAGCTGGCATCTCACTCTCTTTGAATCTTCTTTATCATGCTAGGATTAACAGGAAAAAGCAAAAAATTTCAGAATTGCACCTTGCAATGTGGAGATATTACTGTTTGTGCATTTACAATATTCATTGATTTTTGCCATTGAAAAACATGTTTTTCATATACCAGAAATGTTTGAAGCTACTGACTGAATGAAAGGAGCTGGCATCTCACTCTCTTTGAATCTTCTTTATCATGCTAGGATTAGCAGGAAAAAGCAAAAAATTTCAGAATTGCACCTTGCAATGTGGAGATATTACTGTTTGTGCATTTACAATATTCATTGATTTTTGCCATTGAAAAACATGTTTTTCATA